>NW_020948983.1:3756377-3836883 GCF_900497805.2 Vombatus ursinus | reverse complement strand
CTTCCTTCCTTCCTTCCTTCCCTTCTTCCCTCCATCCCTCCCTCCCTCTTTTCCCTCCTCTCCCTCTGTCTACATAGGGAATCATACCCTTACCTGTAGGTACTCTGCCCAAAGGAATATAAATTTTGTGGAGAGCAAACAGAGAAATTTTCAATTCAATGTCTTAATATGATGTGCCTACAACTGTCAATAGTTGAATGTGATCATTCAGACATAAAGTGTATCAAGGGTAGAAATGGTTATGTAGTTTGGTATATATGCTGACTTGGCACATGTAACATGAAGTATTATTGCTGAACATGAGAAACCAACTGCTCTTAGTGAGTTAGGCACCCAAGTGGAGTTATACAACATATGAATAGCTCATCATTATGCCCTAATTTAGAGAGGGAGAGATTCTAACAATAGGTTAGAGTTGGCATACCAGGTCTATGCCAGGAAAGGTCTTTATAACCTGTGTGGTCCCTAGAACTTCACTGTGTTAGTATCCAATGGACATAAGAAAATATGCCCATGCCTGGGTCAACCACAAATATTTAACACAGTTCATAACAGAATAATGGAACATTATTAGGGACAAGCTCTTCTTGTAAACAGCTGAAGAGGTGGGAAATAGAAGGAGTTCTGTTCTTGATCAGCCACCCTCCACCTCAGCAGTCTATACCTATTTAGCCATACCCACTCATCTTTCTTCCTTTCCTGGAGAAGGGAAAAACTATATCTTTCACTGCTGCCAAATCTATGGTACCAGTTCCTGATCCTCTAGGCCACAGTATTTAGCCCTCAGAAATCTTTTCTTCTCTTTCCTGGGCCATTGGGGTAAGTGCTGGCCCCATCTGTCTTCTAGGTAAGTTCTCTCTTTTTTCTTATGAGTTCCCCTTTTAGTCCCCCTACCCTAGTACTAAACCAAACAATATTTCCTTGCATCAAGAGATGAATGAAAAACTCCAAATTCTAATGGTCCTCCCTTCTGGAGGAGGTTTCACACATTAAATAAACATCAATTGGTCAGCATAATTAATTACCATATTTGTATTCAGAATATATTTGTGACAACACATCCATTTTTCTTGAAATTTAAATGTGCCTCAGGAAGTTACTGGAGTGTTGATTATTGGAAAGAGTTTCAGTGTGTAAAATATTGTTTGCTGTGGATGTACAAAACAAATATTCAGAAACTGAAGGCAAATTGTGTCATATTAATTTGGCACATCTAGTCATGGTTTCTTTCTATTATCTCTAATTTGTCCTGTAAATATCTTGTTCATACATAATGTCTCCCTTATTAAACTATGGGCCCTCTGAGCAAGGATTATCTCTTTTTTTAATTCTTAATTTATGGAAAAATACAAGTATTTCCATAATATAGCATAATAAAAAGATGATTGTACATGAAACTGCAAATGTGAGAGTACCTCAGGAAAGATGGGATTTCCAGGGGAATGTCTTTTGCCTCTCTTTATATCCTTAGTACTTAACACAGTGTCTGGCACATAGTAGGTACTTACTAAATGTTTATTGAATTGAATTGAATTTTGCCTTTGTATCCCCAGCACTAAGCACAGTGCCTGGTGCACAATAAGCATTAATAAATGCTTATTGACTGGCTGGTTGAAGGAACAGGGGATGTTTAATTGGGAGAAGACCTAAGGGGATGCAATACTTGTCTTCAAATATTTGAGTAAAAGAAGAATTGGACTAGTTCTGCATGTCCCCAGAAGACAAAACTAGAATCAATGGGCAGAAATTGTATAGAGGATAAGGTAGAGGCATAATGTAGGGGGAAAACTACTGTAGAATTAGATTTATCTAAGAACAGAATGATCTTCCTTGAAAGATCAGAGGCTAGCAGATCGAAGATGGCAGAAAAAAGGCAGCAACTCACCTGAGTTCACCCAAAGCCCCTCCAAACACCTTTAAATAATGCCACAAAATAATTCCCAGAGCAGCAGAACCTACAAAAGGACGGGGTGAAATAACTTTCCAGCCAAAGACAACTTACAAGGTCAGCAGGAAAGGTCTGTCACATTTGTCACACCGAGAGTGGAGCACAGTCCAGCACAGGCCATGCCAGCACAGCAGACTAGAAGCAGACTTTAGGAGCCACTGAATCGACACCAGCAGTAGCTGCTTGCAGAGCTCTCAGCCCACAGCTGGTAAGGGGGTCAAACAACTAGTCAGAAGGAGATAACAAGAGTCTCTTTGCTGGCATTGAGGGCAGGATGCCATTGCTTTGCCCATACTTGGATCAGGGTCACAGTCCTGGATGGCAGTCCCAGGGTAAGGAGGCACATCAGCACACCACAGCTTGGGGCCACAGTAGAACAGGGACCCTCCCCATGGTTCCAAGACAGCAAAGAGTGTTTGTGGTCACTCACACTTCAGAGCACAGGCAAGGAGAGTAGTAAACACACCTCTCCTTAGATCATACCACCTTGGAAGAATTGAAAACTTACAGGTCCCTAGAAGTATCTCTGAAATCAACTGCACAAAACCTCTGAAGCTTGGGACAGTGCACCCTCCGCCTTGGAAGCAGGGCTCTATTTTAACAAGAGTTAAAAGCCAAAGTCATAAGTTGGGAAAATGATCAAACAACAGAAAAAAATTCTGACCATAAAAAGTTACTATGGTGACAAGGAAGATTGAAACATAAACTCAGAAGAAGCTAACAAAATCAAAGTTCCTACATCCAAAGCCTCCAAGAAAAATATGAATTGGTCTCAGGCAATGAAAGAGCTCCAAAAGGGTTTTGAAAATCAAGTAAAAGAAGTAGAGGAAAAATTGGGAAGAGAAATGAGAGCGATGCAAGAAAAACATGAAAAATAAGTCAACAGCTTGGTAAAGTAGACACACAAAAAAATACTGAGGAAAATAGCACTTTAAAAAACAGACTAGGCCAAATAGTAAAAATAACACCTTATAAAACACTCAGCCAAAAACCAAACAAACAAACAAACAGACTAGGCCAAAAATCCAATGAGGAGAATACCTTAAAAAGCACAAATGTCCAAATGGAAAAAGAGGCACAAAAATTCACTGAAGAAAAAATCTCCTTAAACAGTAGAATTGGCTAAACGGAAAAGGAGGTACAAAAGTTCACTGAAGAAATTAATTCCTTAAAAATGAGAATTGAACAAATGGAAGCAAACCACTTTGAGAAGTCAAGAAACAATAAAAGAAAACCAAAATCATGAAAAAATAGAAGACAACGTGAAATAATACCTCATTGAAAAAAAAAATTGACCTGGAAAATAGATCCAGGAGGTATGATGTGAGAAATATTGGATGACTACCTGAAAGTCATGATCAAAGAAAGATCCTATATATAATCTTTCAAGAAATTATCAAGGAAAACTGCTTTGATAGTCTAGAACCAGAGGGTAAAATAGAAATGGAAAGAATTCACAGATCACCTCCTGAAAGAGATCCCCAAATGAAAACTCCCAGAAATATTATAGCCAAATTCCAGAGTTCCCAGATCAAGGAGAAACTATTGCAAGCATCCAGAAAGTAACAATTAAAGTATTGCGGAGCTACAGTCAGGATAGCACAAGAATTAGCGGCTTCTATATTAAAGGATCAGATGGCTTGGAATATGATATTCTAGAGGGCAAAGGAGCTGGGATTACAACCAAGAATCATCTATCCAGAAAAACTGAGTATAATCCTTCAGGGGAAAAAATGAACATTCAATGAAATAGAGGATTATCAAGCGTTCTTGATGAAAAGACCAGAGCTAAATAGAAAATTTGACTTTCAAATACAAGACTCAAGAGAAGCACAAAAAGGTGAACACAAAAGGGAAATCAAAACGGACTTAGTAATGTTAAACTGTTTAAATTCCTACATAGGAAAATGATACTTGTAACTCATAAGAACGTTCTCATTATTAGTGCAGTTAGAAGGAGTAGATACAGACAAAGGACACAGATGTGAGTTGAATATGAAGGGATGATATTTAAAAAAAAATTAAATTAAGGAGTGAGCAAGGAATGTATTAGGAAAAAGGGAAAGGGAGAGGTAGAATGAAATAAATTATCTCACATAAAAGTGACAAGAAAAAGCTTTTACAGTAAAAGGGAAGAGGGGGGAGAAGAGGGAGAGTGAGTTAACCTTACTCTCATCAGAATTGCCTCAAAGGGAGAATAACATACATACTTATTTGGTTATAGAAATCTATCTTACCCTATGGAAAAGTAGAAGGGGAAGAGGATGAGAGAAGTGAGGTAGGTGATAGAAATGAAGGCAGATTGGGGGAAGGAGGTAGTCAGAAGCAAAACACTTTTAAAAAGGGATAGGGTGGAAGAAAAGAGAGAATGGAATAAATAGGAAAAACAGGATGGAGATAAATACAGTTAGCAATAGTAACTCTAAAAAAAAATTTGAAGCAAATTTCTCTGATAAAGGCCTCATTTCTCAAACATGTAGAGAACTGAATCAAATTTATAAAAATAAGAGCCATTCCCCAAATGATAAATGATCAAAAGACATAAACAGTTTTCAGATGAAGTAATCAAAGCTATCTATAGCCATATGAAAAAAACACTCTAACTCACTACTGATTGGAGGAATGCAAATTAAAACAATTCTGAGGTACTGCCTCATACCTATTAGATTGGATAATAGGACAGAAAAGGAAAATGACAAATGTTGGAGTGGATGTGGGAAAAATGAGACATTGGTGTACTATTGGTGGAGTTGTGAGTTGATTCAACCATTCTGTAGAACAGTTTGGAACTATGCCCCAAAGGTTATGAAACTATGCATGCTCTTTACCTAGCAATACCACTACTCAGAGGTCTGCATCCCAAAAGTGACAAAAAAAAAAAACCAAAACAAAAAGGAAAAGGAGCTATATGTGCAAAAATATTTATTTTTATTTTAAACTTAGATACAAAGTGAGAAAAAAAACATTGCCATGTACCCAGCAGACCACAAGAGAGGATTCAATATAGAACAATAAATTTCCATTTCAAGAAAACCTATATAATGTATACTGCACATTTTTTCAAAGCTGTCCAGCTTTTCTTTGCTTCCTTGCCGAGTTTCTTTTGTTCTCTGCTGTGCACTTTTTACTTTATTCTTTCCCCTCCAGTCCACCCTAAAGAAGAGTACAATTAAACATAAATGTGTGTGTGTGTGTGTGTGTGTAGATCCAACTCTTTCCATGTTTTTCTAAATCAATGTGCTCATCATTTTCTACACCACAGCAATATTCCAATCCAATCACATCCTATTTGAGAGATTGCCTATTAAAATCTTTCCCCAATTTTCTGCATTCCTTCTATTCTTGGCTACAAAAGTTTCATTTATACAAGAAAATATTATTTAAAATGTCAAAATTATCCTTTTATACACTTCAACAATGCTCTCCTTTATAATACAGTTTAAGGTCTGATACTACTGAATATATTTCCTTTACATCCTTTTTCCTGGTTTCTTTGAAGTTCCTGACCTTTTACTCTTAAATGAACTTTGTTATTATTTTTTTCTAACTCAGTATAATATTTTTTCAATTAATTGGGATGACACTGAACAAATAGATTAATCAGGTAAAACTGTAATTTAAAAAAAATATATATTGATTTTACCTACCCATGAGCAATAAATATTACTTGAATTACTTAGATCTGAGTTTATTTGTATAAAAAGTGTTCTATGTTTATGTTCACATCATTTTGGTGTCTGTTTTGGCAGATATATGCTCAGGTATTTCATGCTGTCTGGGTATTTTAAATGGTCTAAAACAATATTGAATAATATTGCTGACTCAATGTAGTTTCTCTGTTTTTCACTTTTGGTTAAATCTATTTTATTTTTTGTTTTGTTTTTAATAGTATTTTATTTTTTCTAAATTACATGTCAAGACAATTTTTAGCATTCGTTTGTACGATATTTTGAGTTCCAAATTTTTCTCCCTCTCTCCTTCTCTCCCCTCTTCTGAAAATGGCAGGCAATTTGATAGAGGTTATGTATGTGCTATCATGTAAAATAGATTTCCATATTAGTCACAGTCATGAAAAAAGAAACAGATCAAAAAGGGAAAAAAAGAAAAAAATAAAGTAAGTGAAAAAAATATGCTTTGATCTGCATTCAGAGTCCATCAGTTCTCTCTCATTTTCCTTCATGAGTCCTTTGTAATTGTCTTGGATCATTGTGTTGTTGAAAAACGTTGGGTCATTCATAGTTGATCATCACACAATGTTGTTGATACTGTTTACAATGTTTTCCTGGTTCTGCTCATTTCACTTGGCATCAGTTTGTAAAAGTCCTTCCAGGTTTTTCTGAAATCTGGCTGTTCATCATTTCTTATTGCTCAATAGTATTCCATTACATTCATATACTACAACTTGTTTAGCCATTCCCCAATTGATAGGCATCCCCTAAATTTCCAATATTTTGCCACCATGAAAAAGGTTTTTGCAGATGTAGCTCCTTTTTCCTTTTTTATGATCTCTTTTGGATACAGACCTACTAGCGGTGTTGCTAGATAAAAGGGTATGCACAGTTTTATAGCCCTTTGGGCATAATTCCAAACTGCTCTCCAGAATGGTTGGATCAGATCACAACTCCCCTAACAATGCATTAGTGTCCCAATTTTCCCACATCCTCTCCAAAATTTATCATTTTCCTTTTTTGTCATATTAACCAATCTTGTGAGATGGTACCTCAGGGATGTTTTAATTTGCATTTTTCTAATCAAAAGTGATTTAGAGCATTTCTTCATATTCCTATATATAGATTTGATTTGTTCACCTGAAAACTGCCATTTCATATCCTTTGACCATGGCTTGTATTCTTATAGATTTGACTTAGTTCTCTATATATTTGAGAAATGAAGCCTTTATCAGAGACACTTGTTGTAAAGATTGTTTCCCAGCTTTCCACTTTCCTTCTAATCTTGGTTGCATTGTTTTGTTTTGTACAAAAATATTTATAGCAGCTCTTTTCTGGTGGCAAAGAATTGGAAATGGAGGGGATGCACATCAACTGGGGAATGGTTGAACAAATTGTGGGATGTAAATGTAGTGGAATATTATTGTGCTATAAGAAATGATGAGCAGGATGCTCTCAGAAAAACCTGGAAAGACTTATGTGAGCTGATACAAGGTGAAATGTATTGTGTACAAAGTAACCACAATATTATAAGATGATCAGCTGTGAATGACTTAGCTATTCTCAGCAATGTAAATATCTAAGACAACTACAAGGTCTCATGATGAAAAATGCTATCCATCCTCAGAGAAAGAACTGATGGTGTCTGAATAAAGATTGAAACATACTTTTTTTTAACTGTATTTTTCTTGAGGGTTTATTTTTATCTGTGTTTTGTTTCACAACATGACTACACACATATAACCTATATTCAATTACTTGCCTTCTCAACGAAGGGGAGTGAAAGAGGGAGAGAATTTTGAACTCAAAGTTTTAAAAATGAATGTTAAAAATTATTTTTACATGTAACTGGGGAAAAATAAAATACTAAACAAAAATTTTAAAAGGCAAAGAAAAATATCATAGGCTACTTCTCATTGAAAATTATCAGTCCAAGGCTGACTTGTCAAGTGTGCGATAAAAGGAATTCCTTTTCAGGCATAATTTGGGTAAGGTGCCATTGAGGTTCCATTCAACTTTGAAATGCAAGAATTCTCAGTTTTCCATAATGTGTCTATGAAGTAGAAAGCACCATAGGATGGTCTATTAAAGGGAAATGTGATTTAGACACCTTAATTTTAGAATTCTCACTTAGCACAAATATTCAAATATGCTATTTCATTGACAATTTCTCTTTAGTATCAAGATTTTGAGGGAATTTGCACAAGTAACACATGGACACACATAGTAAGCACTGAGCAATTAGAATTACTGTCATGCTTAGGTTGAACACAAGGCATATTTTATCAAGAACATATTTATTGAAAGCTCCTTTCCCCCCATCTTAATAAAACACCCTTTGCTTTCCCACAATTGAACTTAATGGAAAAATCTGCCCACTATTATTAACCTTGTTTTGTGTATCTGTGGAAATTAAAATGTGAAATACACACATCATTGTCTATCTTCATGAGGTTTGTTTTTTTTCCCCATGAAACTATGTCCAAATGGTAAGATAGAGGTATAAAAGGGCTTTGGCATTTGATCCCATTGGCACTGACGCCCTGAATATTCAACCATGGTAAATGTTGCTATTCTTTTTTTTTTTTTTAAATAACTGTTGGAAAGAAAATTCTGAGGATCTTTGCTTTGTCACGTGCAGATTATAATTATTATTATTGTTGGTGTTGCTGTTGTTATAGAGAACTTGAAGTTGTTATGAATTCCTGTATATTTTATGATAACCTCTCTTAGTGAGATTAAATTGACTATTTCTTGATTGGTTTAGATACTGGGGCTTTGGACTGTCACTCTTCTTCTTCTGGGCACAGTCAGGGGAAAGAAACAATTAATACTTTTTAGAAGTTATTCAGCAACATCCTCCTCCCACGCAAGCAGATTTTGACCAGAACAGCCTCAGTTTCAATATCATGTGTCTTACTGCCATCAGAGTGGAGGATACCTGGTTCCAGAGAACTAGTATACTGGTTGACCCTGTGCTAGGTAGACAGCTCTCTAAGATGTGATATGAGGGGAGCTGAGACCCCATTCTGTTCTTAATCACCTCCTTTCTCTGCCTTCCTCAATGCTTGATATTTCCATTTAGATTTGCTATTTCCATAATTAGACAATCTCTTTGGTTATGGTTTTGAAGACAGAAGCAAGGAAAAGAGGCTTTTTTTTGTCATTTTGCCAGGAACTGACCCTAGCCACTGGATAGTCCATTCCCATCCATCAGTCACACAGACACACACACAAAGTTCTCTCTTCAAATTACTGAGTGAATTTTGAATTAATTTATTATATAGGAAAGGAAGTCTGCTATGTTGATCTTGGATGCTTTGTGGATGATGACCCTTGGGGTGGAACATTAATAAGGCCCCTTAAGGTTTTACCCTGGAGTCCAGAAACAATCAACATCCACTTTCTGCTCTACACAAATGAAAACCCTAACTACTTCCAAGTAAGAGCTTTGGTCATTTTAATTTAACATCTGCTTCATCCAATAGAGCTAATCATTTGGTTTGAATTTCCTAGGAGCTGTCCTTTGGGCCAATAATAAAAATGGAATACTTAAAAAAATAAGCAAAATTTTCATATTATGATTATCACTGTTCTTATGTCATCAAAATGCTTCTTTGATGCCTCAATGTGGTATGGACTAAATTGGGGTCCTCAAAGGGTCTGTCAGTGCAGCACAAGCTCTGTGTCTCAGGCACTGTGCTAAGTGCTGGGGATACAATGAAAGCAAAACTCAACTCAATTCAGTAAACGCATATAAAGTGGCACTAGGATTTAGTCCAGCACAATTGATTTATCTGTCATCACATTTGTCCAAGGATCAATTGGTAAGTCAGTCAATAAACATTTATTAAGCACTGTGCCAGGAACTGTTCAAATCACTGGGGATACAAAGAAAGTCAGAAACAGTCCCTCAAGAAATAATAGGGAGACAATATACAAACAACTATGGCATATATAGGATAAATTGGAGATAATCATTGAGAGAATGTATTAGCATTATGGGAAGCCAGGAAAGACTTATTGCAAAAGATGGAATTCTAATTGAGACTTGAAGGAAGTCAGAGAAGCCAAGAGATAAAGACCAGGAAAGAAAACTTTTCGGGCATAAAGAATAGCCAGTGAAAATGTACAGACTTCAGGAGATGGGAGTGTCTCATAGAAGAAACAGCTAGAGCTAAGGAGAATCAGTGGAGAGAGTGCTGGACCTGAAGTCAGGAAGATCTAAGTTCAAATCCAATCTCTGATGCTTATTAGATATATAAACCTGGGTAAGTCACTTAACCAAGCAAGTCTGCTTGGTTTCCTTCATCTGTAAAAATGGGAGTAATAATAGCATCTACTTCACAAGATTGTTGTAAGGATCAAATGAGATCATGTTCATAAAGCATTGGACAAACCTCAAATTGCCACATGGAGGCTAATTGTTGTTTTTTTGTCCTCACTATTATTACAAGAACAACGAGGTCAATGTCACTGAATTGCAGAAGAAGGTGTAAGAAGACTGGAAAGGTTGAAAGTGACCAGATTATGAAGAGCTTAAAAAAAACAAATAGAATTTTATATTTGATCTTGGAAGTAACAGGGAGCCACTGGAGTTTATTGAACAGTGAAGTCATATTATCAGACCTTTACTTTAGGGAAATCAATTTGATGGCTGAATGGAAGATGGACTGGAGTGAGGAAAGACTTGTGGCTGGGAGACTAATTGGAGGCTACCACAATAGTACAGGTATGAGGTGAGGACAGTTTGCACTGGGGTGGTGGCAATGGCAGAGGAGAAATGGGGGTATGTACAAGAGATGTTGATTCTTCAATAGGTCTTGGCAACAGATTGGATAGGAGAGAGTGAGAGAGACTGAGGTATTAGGGATAATACCTAGGTTGTGAGGCTGGATGACTAAGAAAATGGAGATGCCCTTGACAGTAATAGGAAGATGAAGAACAAGGAAGGGTTTGGGGAAAAAGATAGTAAGTTCAGTTTTGGACATTTGAATTTAAGATATCCATGGGACTTCTACTTTGAGGTATCCAATAGGCCCTTGAAGATGTGAGACTGGAGGTCAAGAGAAAGGTGAGGACTAAATGAATAGCTCTGAGAACCATGTGCATAGAGATTAAAATTGAATTCCCAGAATTCTAGAATGTATCTTCAGACTTGTGGGTCAGAAATCAGGGAATCCAGGCTCCAGGGCTATGTCAGCACACAAAAGTTGTTGCCTTGAACACAGTTAATGGTGCCCTCTTTTCCCATCCCTCTCTACACATCAATAACAGTTTGCCTTCCTAGACATAAATTTAAGTTCACTCTTCTCTCACCAACTGCTTCCTTCCTTCCCTTCAGTGGATTAACAAAGGAATATCATTGATCACTTGCTAAGAATTCGTAGCCTATGCAGCTTTTAGCTGACACATTGAATCAACATTGCCCTACTGTGAAAAGAGAAGACCAGCCTAGCATAAATACAATGTGGTCTGACAGAAAGAGTGAAGGACTGAGAGAGAGGCTTTATGGGTTCTAATCCCTTATTCTTTCTCAACTTTGAATTGACCATCTCGAACATTAAGACCCATTATTACTACTTATATGACCTTGGGCAAATTACTAAATCTCTGGGGCTCAGTTTCCTCATCAGCAAATGAACGAATTGAATCAGAAGTCCACTCTAGTTCTCACTATATTATCCTCTGATCTCCCTACTCCCACTTGGTTATGTCCTACCCCACCCCAGTCTAATGGTTCTTTGTTTTGCTGCTTCCAAATGCACTATCACGGTGTATTATAGTTTTCTGTATATACGTCACCACCCCCGCCCCCGACAATAAGGTCTTTGATAACAGTAACTGTATTTTATATAAATATTATACCTTTCCCCATGCCCAGTTTAGCATAGTATTATCTTTTTTTTTACAATATAGGCAGGTAGGTGGTACAGTGGATAGAGACGTAGGCCTGAAGTCTGGGAGTACAAATCCAGACTCAGACACTTACTAACTGTGGGAACCTGAGCAAGTCACTTAACCTCTGTCTGCCTCAATTTCCTCAATCATAAAATGGAGATAATAATAGCACCTATCTCTCAAAGTTGTTGTGAGAATCAGATGAAATAAGATTTGTAAAGAGAACTATCACAGTGCCTGGCACATAGTAGGCAATTATTGTTATTTCCTTCCTAATAAGTACTTGTTGAATTGAACTGAATTGACTCAGATTGAGGAACAAATTATCTACATTATTATCTACAAAGTCCCTTCCACCTCTAAAAGTTGATGTTTCTTTCTATCTATGAAATAGTCCTCCCTATTAAAGGAGAATTAGGTAAATGGCCATAAATTGTTTAAGACCAAAAATATCATCTGATACTTTTTTCTTTTTATCACAGATGCTCCAACCATCAGAACCATCCACCATTGAGTATTCAAATTTCAAAACAGACAGGAAGACTCGTTTCGTTATCCATGGCTACATAGACAAGGAGAAGACAGTTGGCCGTCAGACATGTGCAAGGTATAAGGTGGACCCTTTCCTGTATTCTCTTAGCCTACATTTTAGAATCAGTCTCGCTGTCAGTTTCCAAAGAAGTAACATCAAAAAAAAAAAAAAAAAAAGCTCATCTCCAAATAGGCAATCCTACTTTTAAATGGCTCAGTTAAATGACAATTCAAATTTACAAAAGAGATTAAAATTTTGGGAAGGAGCTTGGGAATTTTAAAATGTTAGGGATTTAAAATGTTAGGGTATTGCACACAACAAAATGAATAAATATTCAAAAGTATTTACTATACCATTTACAATATTTGTGTAAAAAAAAATTAGAAGCACTTCAGGGAATAAATGAAGGGCTGCCCTCAGAGTCAGGAAGACTTGGGTTCAAACAATGCATCTGATACATATTGACCATGTAAACATATGCAGATAGGAAATGATAACAAAAACTTCGGAAGAGCATATGTGATTATTCACTTAGCAAAATGATGCAGCCCAAGACTTCTTTAAATAGTAAGTTTCTTACTTATGTTTAAAAGTATTTACTTTATCCAAAATAAGTTTGCTGATATATTTTCAGGTTCACATCTATTATCTGTCACATAAAGCAAGTAAGAAGTGGTTTTTTTTTTTTGGTCCATGCAAGCTTTTCCATCTTAAAATGTAATATAAATATGATCAGTTATTATGGCGATTATTTTCTCATTTTATTGATCTTCCCTCAGAAGCCTGAAATGCAAAGTAGTATAATCTCTGTGTTTTCTGTCCCCATCTTCAGGGATGACCATTTTTATTTAAGGAAGCCATTTTTTTATACACAATTTTAATTTTTGTCTTATGAGTTCTATTTGTGAGGAAGTATAATATAATTATTATTTTTCCCCATTTGGGTCAGTTCTTGCCACAACGAGGTGGATATTTTAAATTTCCATTTGAAGGAGAGGAAAACAAGAGATGTGTTGATTTTATGGGGTGAGAGATAAAAGAAAGAATACACAATTGAGTGAAACTCTAATGTGACACCCAAAGGCACAAGCCTAACAAACATGTTTGTTGCAAGAGGAGAAAGTATTCCTTAGATATATATAACTTTCTTTCTTTCAAATGCAGTACCTTGTTTCAGGACTGTTCTCTCCCTTCTAAATAGCAAATTCAATAATGCTACCTCTCTCAAATCCATTAATAACTCAGCACATCCCTGAAATGGTTAATGGAAGCCGGAAAGTTGCACATGTTGAAAATCAAAGACCTTAAGCCTCAGGACATAGTTTTTCCAGTGATTCATCTTTTCATACCGGCTTTCATCCTAGTAAAACAAGTGTCCTGTAGATATGATGCTATTGATGAGATTCTCCAACTCCTCCACACATACCAATGCTTTTATTTCCCTGGTATGGTATAATAGCATATACAAGTATCACATATATTTGCAAAGAATTATGCTAAATTGATTTTGGAAAAAAATATGTAGCATCATTTTAGACTCAGGGTGTTGGATTGCCATGAGGCAGAGCTGCTGAGGATTCACCAATTCCTTTGACACCTCTGGAGCAGTATTTCTTGTGAAATAATTTATTTTATACTGGACCCATTCAGTTCTGCTGGATACAAAAACTTTCACAGACTGTGTCTACAGAATATATTTCCAAATGAGATACTGCCAGTTATTCGCTACTATAACTATCATGATAAAAGCCTATTCATTTAGAAATTTCCAAAAGGAATGCACTTCAAGTGAAGTGGAAGATTCCTGCTCCCTATACATAGAAGTTGCACCGGGATGCTGTCTATCAAGCATTTCATGGCTCTGGTCTGGGTTTGGGTTTTTAGTAAGGAAACTGAAGGACCTTTGCACTGATGGCTTCTCATTAAGGACTTTTCACTTTATATCCCAACCTTAGAATATGTTTCAGGTGGAGCAGTTGAACTGCATCTGTGGAGACTGGAAGGAAGGCTCACAAACTACTTATACCCAGGCTGCAAACAATATCCGTGTCATGGGAGCTGAAGTCGCTAATACGATTAAAGTTCTTTCAGTAAGTAGAAAGTTACTCAGTGTGCCATACTCATATTGCCTAGGTGCTTTGGGTAATCCAGATCTTTATTGTTAAAGCCCTCCAACAGAATATAAACTTGATGGTAGGGATTGTTTTGTTTTTAGTTTTTGTAACCCCAGTTGCTAGAACTATGCCTTTCAGATAGGAGGTGTTTAATAAACATTTATAGTACTGTACTGTATTGGGGCAGCTAGGTGGTGCAGTGAATAGAGTGCTGAACCTGGAGACAGGAAGACCCAAGTTCAAATTTGGCCTCAGACACTTACTAGCTATGTGACCCTGGGCCAGTCACTGAATCTGTTTGCCTCAGTTTCCTCATCTGTAAAATGAACTGGAGAAGGAAATGGCAAACCACTCCACTATCTTTGCCAAGAAAACCCCAAAAGGGGTCACGGAGACATGGACACTGCTGAAAACAACTAAACAACAACAACAACTGTTTTATTGCCAGTCCAGATAGATCATACCAAAGAATTCTATAAGGGAATAAACCAAATAGAGTAGAATCGTGTTGTGCCATTTACTTAGTGGGGTTGAGAATTTCTTTTGCCCCTACTATAATATGTCAGAATCACTTCAGTGACTTTTTTCCCACCCCCAGACTCTTATTTATGTGGTTTAATTGACCACAATGTCTATAGATACCAAATGTTCTCTTTCATAGTAAAAGGGCACACAAAGGCCCTAGATTCATTATGTTTTATTACAAAAATGAACAGGCTTCATCCAGAGAAATGAGGCCATAAGGAGGAATCACTGGTCCTAACTAGCTCTGGCCGGTTGCCAAACAGCCCCAGAGCAAGTCAAATCTTTCTAGTTTCTGTCAGAGAGACCTTGCAGAAGTCTAAGGGCACACAGCCATGAAATCATACCATGCCTGGCAAATAGTTTCCATTGCCAATAGTGGGGAATATTTCTATACTCAACATGGGCAGGAACCCAATGAGTTCATTTTTTGAAAACACGTCTTTCCATTAGACCAACTATCAATATCCACCTTCTAAAATCCACATCACTGGCCATAGTTTGGGAGTTCATGCAGCTGGAGAGGCTGGGTGAAGGACACCTGGTCTGAGCTGAATTACAGGTAGGTGGGAGTGGTGATATTGCCTGGCTTCATCACAAAGCACTCTGAAGGCCACTGGACAATTTATTAAATGCCACTCTGTTTTTCAAGGAGAATCACCTCACTTATTTGTGGTGAAGTAGGTTATGTCAAGAATAAATATTTTAGGGAACCACAAAGTTGTAACTATTTGGTCCTTATAAATATATATATGGCTTTCATATCATCTGTTACCCTTTCTTCTTTACTCTTTCTCTTTTCTCATCCCCATGTAAGTTTTATATTTTCCCCTCTGAGTCCACAAAAGTCTCAGATTTCCTATTGTGTTGCTACATCTCCTTTCCCCACAATTTGTTATGCTTTCAGGAACTGGTTTTCCTAAAAGAATAATCAAAACAAACTTAAGTTGAAACCATTTTTATTGGGATGGATCAAGTCTCCACCCTTTTAGGAGATATTTTAGGAAAACAGGATAGGAGAGAGAGGGAAGTGGAGAAAGGAT
This sequence comes from Vombatus ursinus, assembly GCF_900497805.2. Lineage (NCBI taxonomy): Eukaryota > Metazoa > Chordata > Mammalia > Diprotodontia > Vombatidae > Vombatus > Vombatus ursinus. The sequence goes on along the minus strand of NW_020948983.1, from coordinate 3,821,155 downwards.
GGAAGATTAGAGGCAACCCAGCTGAACTCTCTCAATATTCCCTTCTAAACAACTTCAAAATCATACCTCAAATCAAATTTTGAAATGGCAGAGCCAACAAAAGCTCAGAGTGAGACATTTTCCCAGACTAAGAAAACTTAGGCAGTCAGCAGAAGATGTTTGTGATACCAAGGTGAAGGCCTATCTAGTGGGCAGTGGCTAAAGTTGCTGCTACAGCAACAGCTTTGGGATCTCTCAGCCCAGACACAGTAAGAGCAGGGTGGGGGTGGGGGTATCAGACAAATGGTCAGAAAGAGATTGCAGAGGACCCTTTGCTGGCACTGTGTACAGCTGACACTGATTGGAAATACTATTGACCATACACATTTCAGGGTTGCAATTCCAAGGCAGAGAGGAGTGCTGGAGTTGGTCACAAGGGAGCAGGGGACCTGGTCACAGTTCCAAGGCAAAGAGAGTGCTAGTGCTTGTGGCTGCAAGTCACCAGGGACCCTTCCTGGGTAAAGACCAGAGTGCAGACCTGGAGAGCAGTGACTGTACCCCTCTCAAGATAACACCACCTTGGAAGGACCAAAAACTTGCAGATCTCAAAAACTAACTCTGAAAACAGCATCACAAAAAAAGCCGGTAGCTTGAAACAGTGCCTCCCTACTCCTAGGTAAGTAGAGCCCAATTTTAACATAAAATTCAATATCAAGAAATAGGCTGGGAAAATGAGCAAGTAACAACAACAAAATGAATTTGACCATAAAAAGCCACAAACAGTGGCAGGGAAGAGCAAGGCATAAACTCACCAGAAGACAATAATATAAAAAAATTTTTATACCCAAAGGCTCAAAGGAAAAAAAAATGCTAATTGGAGATGAGCCCAACAAGAATTCTTGGAAGACTTAAAACAGAAAGAGAAATGGCAGAGAAAAAAATGGGAAAAGAAATGAGAGTGATTCAAGGAAATTATGAAAAGAGAATTAACATCTTGGTAAAAAAAAATACATAAAAATATGGGAAAAAATAATACCTTAAAAAACAAAATTGGCCTAATGGTAAAAGAGGCACAAAAATTCATTGAAGAAAAATAACTCCTTAAAAAGCAAAATAGGCCAAATGGAATAAGAGTTACAAAAGCTCACCAATGAAAATAATTCCTTAAAAATTAGAATTGGACAAGTTGAAGCTAATGATTCCATGAGACACCAAAAAACAATAAAACAAAGTTAAAAAAATGAAATAGAATAAAATGTGAAATATCTCATTGGAAAAACAATTGACCTGGAAAATAGATTGAGGAGAGATAATTTATGAATTATTGGACTACCTGAAAGCCATAATTTAAAAAAGAGCCTAGGTATCATATTTCAAAAAATTAGCAAGGAAAACTGCCTCAATATCTTAGATCTAGAGGGTAAAATAGAAATTGAAAGAATTCACTTATGGTAGGAAAAACAATTAATAACCATAACTGTGAATGTGAATGAGATAAGCTCACCATAAAAAGGAAGCAGATAGCAGAATAGATTAGAAACCAGAATCTAAAAATATGTTGTTTACAAGAGATACATTTGAAACAGAAAGACACACAGAGTTCAAATAAAGGGCTAGAAAAGAATGTAAAGCGCTTCAGCTAAACTAAAAAAAGCAGGGATAGCAATCATGATCTCAGGCAAAGCAAGAACAAAAATAGACTTAATTAAAAAGAATAATCAGGGAAACTACATTTTGCTAAAAGGTAGGCAATGAAGTGATATCAAAAAAATTTATAGAAAGTTTCTCTGATGAAGGGCCTCATTTCTCAAACATATATAGAGTATAAAACTGGGTCAAGTTATAAAAATGAGAGCCATTCCTCAATTGATAAATGGTCAAAAGATATAAACAGGCAGTTTTCAGAAAAAGAAAGTCAAATTAAAATAACTCTGAGATACCACCTCACACCTATCAGAATTAACAAATGCTAGAGGAGATGAGAGAAAAATAGGCATGAAGTAGTGAACTGGTCCAACCATTCTGGAGAACAATTCGGAAATATATCCAAAAGGCTATAAAAGTATGCATACTCTCTGACCCAAAAATGCCATTTCTAGGTCTGTATACCAAAGAAATCAAAGGAAAATGAAAAGGGCCTGTAGGTACAAAAATATTTATGGCAGATCTTTTTGTGGTAGCGAAGAATTGGAAATTAAGAGGATGCCCATAAATTGGGGTATGGCTGAAAAAATTGTGTCATATGATTGTAATGGAGTATTATTTTGCTGTGGAAAATGACAAGGGTGTGGTCTCAGAAAAAAACATAGCAAGACCTATATGAACCTATGAGACATAAAGTGAGAAGAGCCAGGAGATTATTGTGCACAATAACAGCAATGTTGTACTGGTGATAAATGGGAAAGAGGTGGCTATTCTGATCAATAAAATGATCCAAAATTATTCCAAAGGGCTCATGATGAAAAAAATGCTATCAATTTCCAGAGAAAGAACCACTGAACTCTGAGTACAAGTTGAATTATAATGTTCTCACTTTCCTTATTTTTCTTGTTTTTTTTAAAATATGGCTAATGTAGAAACTTATTTTGCATAATTTCACATGTATAATTGATATCATATTTCTTGGCTTCTCAGTGGGTGGGGGAGAGGTGAGTAGGCAGGAGAGAATTTGGAACTCAAAATTTAAAAAGTATTTAAAATAGATGAATAATATTTAAAAAAAAAAGGAATGGGAAAAGAGCAGAACACTAGAGCTTCATGCCGGTGCATGGACATTTGTCAGACAGTATTTCTCCCCCTCTTTTCCCATCTGAGTAATTGTCCCAAGATGAGCTCCTGCCTAGATCTAGGGCAGTAGGAACAGTGGCCCATTATTTCTCCCTTGTCTCCTCCCTTGACTGAATTAGTCTTAATGAAGTTGATTTCAGGCTTCTTGTCCAAGGTGCCAAAATTGCTAGTAACTTGTGAAGAAGAATATAAAAGCAAGGAAATTTTGCTCCTTGCCAGAACTGCTAACAGAGTGAACTCAAGAACCAAGATATCATAAACATAAAAGAGCACTAGATAAGGAGTCAAAAGACCTGGATTCGAATCTCAGCTTTGCTTTTTCTAGTAATCTGACCATAAGCAATAACAATAACTCAAACTTCTATGACATTTTACGGTTTACAAAACACATTACTCACAGTTGTGTGAGGTAGGTAGTATAATTATCATTACCTATATTATATAAATGAGGTACCTGAGACTTGATGAAATTAATTAGTTCTTACCCATAGTCACACAACTAGCCAATGGCAGAGGTCCAAACCTAGCTCTTCTGACTCCTAGCCAGCATGTTTACTAAAACACCACACAAATCTTTACCTCTCTGAGTCTCAGTTTCTTCAGCTGTCAAAAAAGAGACATAGGTGAATGATCATTATTGTTCTTTCCAGTTTAGAAACTCTCTGATTCTATGGGTTTCAGTCTAGGCTATGAGGCTTGGTGGAATGTACAATCTATCCGTTTTTAACTTCCTATTATTTAACTTCCTATTTTCATCTTACCTTTGTATCCCTAGTGCCTAGCAAAGTGCCTTAAGCATAATAGATGCTTAATACATGCTTGTTGAACTAGAGATTATTTGTGTCACACATGAAATCCAAAATGAAAGGATGGAAGAGTCAACTAATAAACTCCTATAAAACAAGCATTCTAAGACGTGAAGAGGAACCATACCAACTGCAACTGAGAAAAAGACAGCTTTCTGTTATGTCTTTTTCCCAGTCTGCTATAAAGGCTTATTACAAATTACTTCTTCATCAGATAAGAATTATTATCTTCATCATAAAGGATCATTTGTGATTCCTCAGCTACCCTGAGAAAGCTTTCAGATCACAGCTGATTAAGAGACTAGGTAAAGAGAAAACAAATCTGAAAGACAAAAATCATCCCTCTCCTCCTCCAAATTGGGGGGATGATAACATGAAAAGAGAAAAATATATGAAACTTATTTTCATATTTTATTTCAGAAATTCACAAAATTTATTCATCAGGGTAAATTTGATGGATAGACAAAATCTAGCAAAGAATCACAAAGTCAAATATAATATATTTGATTTTCTTTTCTTTGGGGTCATCCATACCACTGTACCCCTCCATCAAGTGTGGCACTGTGATTACAGGTATTTACATTTTTTTTATCCCTGCCCCACTCACAAAGGCACACATTTATAAGCAGCTAAAATAAAAACTCCCTGAAGGCAGAGATGTTTGTTTTAATGTTTGAATCTGACATATAGTAGGCACTAGAAGTGTTGGTTTTGTTCAGATGGGTTGAATTTACTATTAACTTATACATATAAATATTTCTTTTAGGGCTGGATCTTGCAGGTCTTTTTTTGAAGGTGCCCCAGAAGAAGTTTGACTGGATTCCAGTGATCTGTTTGTTGATGTGATTCACACTGATTCAGCTCCTTTGATCCCTAATTTAGATGAGGCATCACTATATTCCAGTACTCTCCATATAGTCAGTATCAGCACATTTCATCACTGGAGTGATTGCTCTTTTCAGAGCAATAAGTTTTGATATGCTTGTCCTTCTCTGAAATGATTCAGGTTTTGGAACAACTCAACTAGTTGGTCATCTCAATTTCTTTCCAGATGGAGGAAAGGAGATACCCAGGTGAGAAGATGCCCTTCCGTAAGAAGAACATCCTCTGACAGATTGTGGACATAGATGACATCTGGTCTGGTAAGCCCATCTGGGAAATAATAGCCACTGAAGAAAAATCATCCAATATCTTTAGCCATAGATAAAAAAGAATACCACATACTTTGTTTTATCTACAAATACAGAACTTTGCATTAGGTTCTTTATTGCGATTTGTGTAATAGAACATCATTTGTTGTTTCTTCATTCTGTGAAAGTTAAATTTCTCATTTTTTTATGGTTTAGTAGAGGGTAGCAGAAGAAAAAAAACCGTGAATATAGTTCTCTGTGTTTTGAAATATTATTTGATAATTTTCTTAATGAGAAAACATATATGTAAAAAATTTGTGGCCATAATTAAAATTTCATGGTTTTACAAAAAATACTAGTCATTTGACTAAATTATAAGCATTTTAAAATTTTACTAAACTAAATCAAAATGGCTTGCAAAATCTCATGATCAATTATTACAAATATACCCTACAAGGAATAGAGACTAGGATAGGGATTGTGATTTTATTTGCATAGAGAATTCCTGGGTAAGCAAACTCCCTCTACCAAATGCAAGTCACCACACTTTCTCTGCAATATATAGTCATAGAGAGTTGCCTAGGGCAATGAGCATTGCAGTGACTTCCCCAAGGTAAGACAATCGATTTGTATCAAAGGTAGAACTTGATCCTTAGTCTTCCTGGCTTCAAAGCCTTTTCTCTAACTTCTGTGCCAAACTATCACTCACTACCTGAAAGTATTCTCAAAAAGAGAAACAAAAGAACTACCTGTTCAAAGATTTTTTTAGCAGCGTTATATGTAATTGCAAAAAAAAATTGGAGTAATAAATAAATGTTCAGTAATAAAGTAATGACTAACTAAATTGTTCATTCAAGTAAAGAATGGAATTCTATAATGTCATTATGACCAATAGGAAGGTATGAAGCATACAAAGACAATTGGAAATATATTTATTAAATTATGCAAAGAGAAAAGCTGAATCAGAAAAATGGTATATGTACTACCAAGATTATATATGAAGAAAAGCAAATAAGAGTTCTGAGAGGGACTCAAAGGAAATGACTAAGAAGCTGTTCTAATATCTTATGTATTGATATTCATTTAATTAAAAGTTAAGCAAGTTTAGTTGGTTTTGTTAATATTTTACATTGTTTTTTAATGAAACACTATCTTTTAAATCTCAAAAATTAAAATTATTTTCAAGTATAGATATATTGTCAAAGCAAGTAAACTTGAGTTTCAGTCCTTTGTAGATTTTGCTATACGAAATACAAAGGATAAATTATCATGAAATTCAGTTTGTAGTTTTAAGATGTCCAAGAATCTGGGACTGATTCTAGAGACCTCATTAGCTTTATCCTAGTTGGGATGTTTCCTTGAAGAATGCACAATTTGATCACTTCTATGTGATTCTGTTAAATATAACCAGAACTTTTCTCCCCAAGAATTCAGGACTTTGTGGCTTGTAATCACTTGAGGAGCTACAAATAATACTCTGATAGCATCCTGAATCTTGATGGTTTCACTGCATTCCCCTGTCCTTCCTATAAGGCTTTTACATCTGTAGGTTATTCTTCTGTCTAAGTCAATGGATGTCATAGAACTACATAATTACAAGTCCATCATTTATTAATTTTGATTCATTTCAAAATATATGAATAGAATATCTACCAAGTCCTTAGAAGGCCCTCAGAGAGCTTATAATCTTGATGGGGAGACATACAAAAATGGAATGGTAATAATAGAGGTGTTAAAATGAGTGGTGCAGCTGATGGGACTTCAGAGAGGCGAGCAATTAATAGGAGCTATAGTAACTGACAGAAGTTTTGAGGAGGAGATGGGACTTCAAAATGGATAATTAGTTAAAGAATGAGTAGGATTTAGATAAATGGAAAGGAGAGGACAAGATACTTCAAGTTGGGGACTGCATTATTAAAAAAAAGGTTTGGCTATTGGAATGCTAAGGTACCTTTGAGAAGTAGAGAGGAACTCAACTAGCTGATGCATAGGGGCTTGGCTGAGAAATAGGAGAAGACAAGGTTGAGTAGATAAATAGAAAACATGTATGCTCAGCAGAGAATTTTGTGCCTTAAGTTTCTTACACTGGGGAGCCATTGAAAACATTTGAGCCAGAGAGGGATTTGATGGAAATAAGATTCATGTTTAATCTCATAAAGTATAAGAAGGAGAAAATTATAACAACCTTATATGGGAGGAAAATTCATAGTGCCTGCTAACGTGGGATTTCAAATCATCTCAATTGTTCATTTACATAACCAGGATATTGCTCAACTCTTTATTTTCTTTTTAATTGATCTAGCCTAAAAATATCCCAAGAATTGCTTTTGTAAAGATATAAATTGTAAAAGTAATACTGGTTTGAAGAATCTAAACCAAATTGCCAGACACAGTGGTGACATGCCGGTAATATCTGCTTTTGAGTAGGCTGAAGCTGGTGGATCAATTGAACTCAGCAGTTCTGAGCTGCAGTGGGTTTAGCCAAGGAGATTTTGGGATAAAGTCCAGCACTAATATAGAGAACCCATGGTGGTGGTAGTGGTACCGAGGGAGGAGTGAGGCGGTAGGCTACTTAAGAAGGAATGAAATGAAATTGATTGGAAATAGAGTAGGTCAAAGTGTCTATGTCAGTCAGTAGTAGAATTGGGCCTGAGATGAAAATTTAGTATTCTTAATTCTTAATTAACTAAGGATCTCCTATGCATATGGTACTGTAGATGCAAAAGCAAAAATGAAACAGTCCTTGGTCTCAAGCACCTAACATTCTGTTTAATAGAATTCTTTGTAATGGATCTTTTAGGAAAGGGACCTCTAGATCAAGTTCTTCATTTTAAGATGAGGAAACTATAGTTTAGAGTGGGGACATGGTTACTACAAGGCTATACACATAGTTAGTAACAAGGGACAGAACTAGAACCATATCTCATGAGTCATGTCCATTACATCACGTGATGTCCTAACTATGGAACTTGATTTTCTTTTGTTATACCAAAAATAATGACATTTGAAATGTTCCCTAATATATTCTAAAATAACTAACAAACTTAATATTGATCATCAAAACTCATGAGGGTTATTGTTACACAGTCCTATAATTGTGAAATGTATATAAGGAACTTATCTGATGCTACATACTTACTTTTAGTTCAAAGGGGTAGGTGATTTAATGTTTTAATATATCAAATTTTCACATCAGGTTGTATTTAAAAAAGTAATTTTCCTCATCAAAATGGGATGTTTAGGAGTTATGAATGTGCAACTATAAGAGTGAACCACAAAGAGACAGACTTTTCTGATAAATCAACCCATTTCTTCTCTTTAGCAAAAGTGCTTCCCCTGTCCATATGAAGGCTGCCCACAGATGGGTCACTATGCTGATAAATATGCTGGAAAAACAAGTCAAGAAGAACAATTCTTTCTGAACACTGGAGATACAAGTGACTTTGCTCGTAAGTTGATATTTGGCTTCTCCCAATCTTTAAAACCTAAATCAAATTAAATTCTATTGCATATGAACCTATCACCTGATATGCCAAAGCTGCTCATGATCATTTGGGTGACCCTGGAAAATCTCCACTAAGCAGCTTGGTATGTACCTCTAACAATATATCCTTTATAACCTGGACACATGCCTCTAGAAAAAAGAGCCAGTCCACTAAGGTCATGGAATGATGTGACTCCATTTGACTAATTGATTTTTGTAGTTGAGGACCTCCAGAAAGATTGTCTTTCTTCTAGCTTATTTACTTTGAATTAAACAATGGATAATAGCAGTGGCAGCTCATCTGTCTTTGAGATTATGTCAACACTAGCTACGTGAATTCAGGAATCTCATATAGGCAGATGCAACTTTTCACAACTTATTTTACCACCTTGCTTATTTCAGAGGTACCATGACCTGTTCAGTAGAAAGCTGGATTTGGAGTTCAAATCCTAACTTGGAACACTTAACTGGCTATGTAATCCTGAACAAGTCACCTAACCTCTTTGTGACTCTAGCAGCTCCCTAGGACTTATCTTCTAAGTGATAGATTAATTGCCATCTGCATTGGTGGAAAGAGTTCCCACACTGGGATTTCTCTACATTGCAGAAATGACAGAATCTTCCATTATTGTTAGTTATCTCGGGCTACCTATTCATTCATTCAATCATTCAAAAAAAAATCAGTTATATAACTGTTATGTAAAAGGGCCTATGGCAGGTACAGAAGGGTGAGATGTGAGGTATGTGATCCAAAGACTGAGACACAGCACTTGCCTCTAAATGGCTTATTTCATTTCTTAACAGCTTCACCTATTCATTCTTTCTTACTCATCACAAATGAAATTTGTTAAGAATCCAAAACCTATTTCCTATAGTCTGGTCAATATTTCCTCTTATGAAGGCAAGAGAGTAACCTAATGGTAAAATAAAGGTGACTGCATGCATTTATATTGAGCAGGTTTAAAGAGAGGAACAAGAACACATATTCAGTCTGAATTATGATGACTGGCTCAATCCAATGATGGGGTTCCCGTAATTCATTGTGTTGTATAAATGGGAACTCCCTGCAATAGATTTATTTTTCAAGAGGATGCTGGTTATCTAGATTCTCTATGGGTTTATGCAGTGATGCATGAAACACTTGACCATTTTGCATTGAGTCCATATACCTAAAATTATCCCAAGGTGGGAAAATTGGCTCTTTTTCCTTGTGAGAGCTTTCTTTTTTTAAAAAAAAATCCTTATATCTAGAAGTTAATACATTTATCTTCTTTAACAGTCTCAGTTCAATAACAACTATTCTTTATTGTCTTCTTATGCATTTTGGTCTGAGTATGTACATATATGTATGTGTATATATATGTGTGTGTACATATATTACATATACATAGATATAGATATAGATATAGATATAGATATAGATATAGATATAGATATGCCATGGAAACAAAACTTCAATGTATTTAGCTTCTATGTCTATCTATTAGATGCTTTCCTGATTCTCTTTAGGATGGAGATACCCTATCTGGAAGAACAGTGACTGGCCAGGTAAAAGTTGCTTTGTATGGAAGTAATGGAAACACCAGGCAATATGCCATCTTTAAGTAAGTTTCACATATTGGTGATACATATTATTATTCTATGTCATACTAACACAAATATTCTTGAATTTTCCAGGAATAAGGTAATAGTCTTGCGATACTCTGACCTACACAGGGGATATCTAGGGTTCAATTCTAGGGATCATATTATAAGGATGTTGATTAGATAGAGAATATCCACAGGAGGGAGACCAGAATGGTGAGAAAGGTAGGGGCGATATAGCTTTCTTCAAGCATTTGAAAGACTATCACATGGAAGAGGAATTACACTTATTCTGTTTGGTCTCAGGGATGAGAACTAGAAGCAATGGATAATATTAATCAATCAACACGTATTTTTAAGCACCTACTGTGTGCCAACCACTAGGTGCTGGGTGCAGGGGATACAAGTACACAGATTAAAACAATTCCTACTCACAATACAATGAAACAAATTGTTTTATGGAAAAATTATCTAACAACCAGAACTTGCTTTTAATGAGTCCTTATTCTAGGCTTGGCACTGTGTTGAGTTCTTGGAGGGGATGATGCTGGGAATGTGGAGGAAGCATCAGGTATGGTTTGGATTAATTGGGTTAATTAATTGCATCTTCAAGGAAAGACTGGCTGACTACATGTCAGGAATGTTGTGGAAAGGTTGAACTAGGTGACCACTCAGGTCAATTACAGCTCTAAAATTCTGTGCCCATCTACTATATGAGTTGTATTACAAATGAAAGCATTCCATGAAAGTTCTAGAATGTTTTCTTTTTTATTACTAGATGACTAGAGTAGGGTGATGAACCTGGGGTAGTAGAAAAACATTGAATTTCAAATTAAAAAACCTAGTTTTGAGACCCATTTCTGACATTTGCTATGTGACCTTAAATAAGTCACTTACACTCTTTAAGAACCAATTTCTTTTCGTATTAAATGGAGAAAATAAAACATACTCTATTCATCTCAGAGTTATTGTGAGGAAGGCCTTTCACAAAGCATATAGTGCTGTAGACATTTGAACTATTTATATTTAAATAAATTTTTAAATTCCTCCACAAAATGAATGATATACTAAAATTAGTTGTGGATATAGGCTGTTTTTTTTTCTTATTTTGTTTCCAATTCTACTGTTTAGTTTTGTGTGTTTTAGTAGAACATATTTTCTTTTCTAATGAGGGGGCCAATTTGTCAACTGTGTAGTTATTCTACCTGTAAAAGACACAATAAGGAGATCAATTTAATGAAGTTACTGTTTTTGAATTTTTAATGTGAATTTAAAGTAATAAATGAAAGGCAGAGTGGTATGGGAGTAATATATTGAATATAGATATCAGGAGACTGGGGTTCGGATCTCATCTCTCATAATAAATGTATAATCTTGGGCTAGTCATAACTCTCTGAACCTCAATTTGCTCATCTGTAAAATGTAGGTATCTACCTATTTTACAACAACAATGGTTGTTGTGAAGAAAGTGTTATGTGAGCCTTATAGCACAACAGAAATGTGAGTTATAATAACTCACATTTTAAAATTTCAACTTAGAAGCAGCTAGGTGGCACAGTGAACAGATCACTGGGCTCAGAGACAGGAAGACCTGAGTTCAAATCCTCAGACACTTATTAGCTGTACAACCAACCCTGAGCAAGTCATTTAACCTCTGTTTGCCTTCATTTCTTCATTTGTAAAACAAGGATAATAATACCACTTACCTCCCAGGGTTGTTTTGTGGGTCAAATGAAATAATATTCATAAAATGCTTTGCACAATACCTAGCACATAGTAGGTGCTATATAAATGCTAGCTATTATTATTATTATTCATTTCATCAGACTACTTCTGATTAGACATAGAAATCAAGTATTCTTAAAACATCTTAACATCATCAAAATACAACAGGTTTTCTATTTTCTGTATTTGCTTGGTAATTCAGTTGGAAAATGGACTGATTACCCCAAGTAGCAAAGAATAAATTTCACTGTAAGGTCTTCAGAGTATTTGTCTATGACTATGAATGTCTCTCTTCTTATTTTTCCAGGGGAGTGCTCAAAAAACATTCTACTCATTCCAATGAGATCGATGTAGAGGTCAATGTTGGAACACTGGAGAAAGTCAAATTTCTATGGCATAACAACGTGATCAATCCAACCTTCCCCAAAGTGGGAGCCTCAGAGATCACTGTGCAAACAGAGGATGGCAAAGAGTATGTATGCTTATTAATATGAACTTAAGAACATCGGGAAAGATAAACATTTACAATGAAAATTTGCCCACAGAAAATCTATTACAACTAAGGCAAAAAGACTTATGTGAATACTTGTCCTTATTGCACCCTGCAAAGAATGGCTTATAGAAACCTAAAATGTGTCAATCGACAAGCACTTAATCAGTACCCACTCTAGGTGGAGCAATAATGTGTTGGGTTCCATGGGGAATCATAATTCTTGACCTCTAGCTAGGAAGATGAGGCATATATTCATGATAGAATTCTTGAACAAGACAAAACTATTCAGTGAGTGCTATAGAACAGAGACAGGAAGGGAATGTATTAAAATGTAAGAGATACAAAACTATTAAAGAGGAGTTATTGACACAGAGGTGATAGGTAGTATGGAGCAGTGGAGAGAGAAAGAGACTGTTGGACTTAGAATCAGGAAGAAGTAGATTCAAATTTTTGTTGTTGTTGACGTTGTTTATTCATTTCAGTTGTGTCCTAACTCTTCGTGACCCCAGTTGGGGTTTTCTTGGCAAAGATACTGAAGTAGTTTGAAATTTCCTTTTCCAGATCATTTTACAGATGAAGAAACTGAGGCAAACAGAGTCGAGTGACTTGCCCAGGATCACACAAGCAGTCTGAGGCTGGGTTTTAATCTTCCTGACTCCAGGGCCAGCACTCTATCTCCTGCATCACCTAGATGCCCTGATTCAAATCCTATTGTTACTAATTAGCTGTGTAACAATCATCAAGTCATTTAACTCCTCTACCCTCAGTTTTCTTATTTCTAAATTAGGGATGGTATTAATTACCTAATGATCTTGTTGTGAAGTATTTTGCAAGCTTTGAAGTGTTAATAATAATAATAGCTAATATTAATCATTTTACATTTCCAAAGCACTTTATATTTGAGCCTCAAAACAATGCTGTGATGTCATTATTATCATTTCAGAAATGAGGAAACTGAGATTAGGAAAGGTGAAGCAACTCACCTAGAGTTGCAAAGATAAAAAGTGTCTGAGTAAGGATAGATTGTCCTGCCTCCAAGGCTAGTATTCTATCCAGCATGCCAGATAGCAACCTTGATGAGCAAAGTCTAAAGAAAGGGTAGAGAGGAAATGAGGACTGAACCTCAGGATTTATCTATCATCAGGAAACAAGAGGAATGGAGGAGTCACTAAAAGAGACAGAGAAATAGCTAGAAAGCAAAGAAGATCTCATTAGGATAGCACAATTAGCGTATCCTAATTGGGATAGCAGTCAGGGGTTTTGTTCTGTGAAGTTTAGATTCAGTCAAAGGGCCACACTTGAGGATCTAGAGGGCCACGTGTGGCCTCGAGGCCACAGGTTCCCCACCCCTGGATAGCTTAATGGTAGAAGCAAGAGGAGAGTCATGGGAAAACCACAGAAAGGTTAAAGAAAATAAAGATTGAGAAAAGGCTGTCAGACTTAGCCATCAGGAGACTGTTGAGAGGATTAAAAACCAGATTTCTAGGAGTTAAGGAGAATATAAGCTATGAGGAAGTAGTGGCAAAAATTGTGTATCAAAAAGTTGGACAGTGGAATGAAAGTGAAAGATTACGAGAGAGTTAGAAGAAAGAACAGGAATATCATTTAGTTAAATAGGCCACCTCCATGCGTTGAGGCCTACCATGTGGTCAGTATTGTTCTAGGTACCGCAGAGGACTGAGGAGAAGCATAAATTATGTTTTTGTGCTCAAGTAGCTTTTTATTTCTCTGGGCAAAAGAAGGTGTCTACACCTGAAACCAAGAGCACCATAAGGCCATTTCTTAAGTGGAATGTTTTGAGGTCAAAAAAGGTCATTTCCAATTTATTCCCTTGGTCTTCTCCACTAATACAATGGAACAACAGAGCAGTACAGAAATTATATTTAACCCTAACAAATCTAACAAGCTGTTGTGAAGGTAGACATGCATACATCAAATATCCATGTTTTTCTTCACAGGTATAATTTCTGCAGTGAGAAAGCTGTGAAAGAGGATATTTACCTCACTCTTACTCCCTGTTAAATATGTGACCAAATGTTGTCACTATGTTCACCTTAATAAAGTTTTACTATGCATCAGTTTATTTCCTAGATGTGTCACCACTGTCAGGGCCTTCCTGTGGGGATACATAAGACCTTGAAATGTGGTGTAAACTAAGGCAACAGGGAAATCAACACCTGAGTGTTTTCAAATTTCATAAAATTATATGATCCAAGGACCAGCCTAAGTTCAGAGAAGCTGGATGAGCATTATTTAAGCCATAGCTAAGCATGAAATTTGTTCACTAGGGCATAGGGGTTTTGGGCTGCATCGATAGAGAAGACTCGCATGAGTGAAATCATGTCTTCTTCAAGTGAAGTATATTTACATGCAGTAAGATATTTAACAGCAGGCTCTCTCAGGAAGAGGGGAATGGAAACACAGTACATTTTTAGTTTAATCTACATTATCATTTTCTTCATCACTGCATTATCTAGACAATCAAAACAATAAACCAAGCCTTGATGTGTAGCATTAGCTTATATCTGAAGTATAAGTGCTCACGCTTAAAATTTAACAATTAACTCTCGCAAGCTGGTTCAAGCACCCCTATTATATGTATGGTGAGGTTTCTAATCAGTGATCTTTTAAAATCAAATGCTATTTCCCAAAGTGCTTAGATATCATTGTTATTTTTTCTATGTGTCTTTAGAAATCATCTTGTCCAATGCTACCATTTTACAAATGGAGGAACTGAGACCCAGAGAGGTCAACTAACTTTCCTAGCTGATAGCAGAGCTAGAACAAAAATGAGTTCTGTTGACTTTCAGGCCAGTGCTCTTTCTTTCACATCGTCATAATCATCATCATCATGGATTTTAATATTTCAATGGCTCCCTGATCTCATCTGTATATGTACTCCCTTCACTGGTGCAGATTGCAACCCTTCCATGATCTCTCATCCTGGGCAATTTTTATCTGTGTCTTTTCTTAAATCTATCCTAGAAATTCTACCAGCTCAGGATAGTAAAAGCCTTTCTGTGTTTCTCTTAATATTTTACAGGTATTAGCATAGTATGTCTCTCATTCTCATTACATGACTAGCCAGTTCCTAATAATATTATAAATACAATAAAACCCAACATAATTTCACCTCTGTATGTCATAGACTTGATTGTATTGACAATCCAGCTGTGCCCCCCATATAGAGAGTGGTGTATGGTGCACCTTTTGCTGTATTGCATTGGATGGTGTAGAAGCTATGATTCTCCTCTAACAATAGTGCCCTGCAATGGTCCCATTGTATTTCAATAGCCGTGGGGTAATGGGGTACTCTCAGTCTTCCGTCTAGAAAAGCAGGCAGAGCCAGCTCTATACAGAAGCATAAGTTAAGAAATAAGTTTTCCTTAACCCTCCTCCCTTCATTTGGGCTTCCTGGTTCTTGAGTACGCATTTTGTTTTGGGTGTTCAAGGGTTCCTTTTCTCTGTTTCAGTCAGTCCTCTACATCCCTGACTAGGATCCATTGCTCTAGGCATTTTTCACATCCCCAATCCCTATTAAACCCTAATAGTGGCTTCAGATTGAGCAGTATGACTTCCCTTTGTAGCCTCTGTAACTGTACTGATTTTATTGGGCCTGGGGTGGAAATGCCCTAGCTGCTCTCTTCAGAGAATATTCCAGAAGATGAGGAAGGAGGAAAAGACTAGGAGAAAGAGGAAAAATCATTGGCCTAGGAGTCAATAGGACCTTGTTCTGGTTCTGCCACTATCTTCCAGTATGCTCTGGGACACCACAGAATTATAGGATCATAGTAATGATTTAAATCTGAAAGGGATCTCAAAGGCCAGGAGATCCAACTCCCTCATTCTACAGACTAGGAGACTGAGTCTTAGAGAAGGTAAATAACTTACCTATTGGCATGGATATCAATTCCTTTCTTTTAAAATGTGAATGCTAGATTACATTTCTGAGGTGCTTTCCTGTTGTAAAATCCCAAAAATGCCATAAGAGGGGCTGATGGGATAGAAACAATTCCTAGTTCAGAATCCACCTAAAGCAACATTTTTCTCACCATCACTCTGCTGGGTCAGTGTACAGACCCCTTTGAATCAGACCTGGACCACAGACAGACTAGAGGAGCAAGTCATATAAGGGAAACAGTGGAGAGAACAACTAATTCACTACAGCAAAAGAGCAGAAACCCTGAGTCACGTTAGTAATACATACATGTCATGTCTGATTGTTGGATCAGTGTCTGATATCTCATTGAAAGAGTCCTCCAGGGAAGAAAATATGTCTCTCATGTGTTCGCTAATGCCTGAAATTGAACCACTGACACGTCGCTACTTTGACTTGTAACTTAGATGTCAGTTAATGTACAGTAGTTCCCCTGAGCAGTAATACTTTCCACCATTGGTAGTCATTTACACTTTATTATGAATGAGTTTCTAATCATAAAACTTAAAACTGGAACGAGCTTTAGAAGCCATATAATCTAGTTACCTTATTTTACAGAAAACTAAGCATCAGAGATGGGATTCAAATCCCTTTTCTTGAGAACAGATTTTGCTAGGAAGGGAACATGGCAACACTGGGTACTTGAGGAAGAGGACCAGCAGGAGTAAGGGAAAGGATGTATGAAGGCAGAGATTTTGCATACATTCCAACTGTGCCCAGGGCCAGCACTCTATCTAACTCATGCATCTGGTATTCAAAACCATTTAAGTCCAAGGCCAGCAGAAATCTGGGATGACAAGAAATTAAAAGATACTTTAAAGCAGGTAGGGGTCCAGGTGAGGGAGGGAGGGGGAGAGAGGAGCTAGTAGCAAGGAAGAAAGGAAGCCAATCATAAAAAACTACAGAATCTATCAGCAAGCACCATAAACATTCAAATGAGGCATTATAGGACAGACCCATTATCTTCCGAATTTTGAAGTATGATGAAGTGGCCATATGTTACTGAAATTGAAGAGCAGGAACGGAGACAGATTGCAATTACCTGAGTTGGAACTGGGCCAGGGTGCCAAAATTCAAGTCCTTGCATCCCTGTGTGTGTATATATTTCATTTATCAGAAGTACTGCTCTGGCGGAAACCTCCCCTCGCCCCAGAAAAAAAACCCTGAGAGGCCAGTTCTGATGGTAAAACATCACCATGTTTTTAAATGTCCACTTTGTATTTTCATGCTCATCTGCTTTGTTATAAAACAAAGTTCCCAGCCTTGACCTCAGATAATCAGGTCTCTTGCTTGGCTCCAGAGGGAGAACTAAACATCTAACAGGGCTCTTTTAAATCTGCATTCTTGATATGAAATTTTGTGACTGCCTTATAACAACTTATGTATATTTCTAAGGCAGTGTCTATATGTAACTCAAAGAACTGATGTAGTTCATTTCGTCAAAGAACCAGATTTAGGATGCCTATCTGTTGATTTGATTTTAATACACACATTCTTTGTACCCATACCCATTTCCAAATTCATTGGTTGTTGAGGACTCATATATATATGTGGGTGCTCCATATGCTCATTTGATGTAGAATGAGCATATGGAGCACCCACTTCCCAGGGGTTTTGTGTGGATAAAATGAGATATTATTTATAAAGTGTTTTGCAAATCTTAAAGCGCTATATAAATGATAGCTGTTATTTTCTGCTGCACAAAAATACATCCGAAACATTTGTTAGAATACACTTGAATTTCTATAGGCAGAGTGAGACAGATGGGTGCTGTGGGAAGAACAATGAACACCCTGGTTTGAACACCCTGGTTTGAGTATTTAGTCAACCCCTTCTATCTGTATGACCTTAGGCTTAATCATTCTGAGCCTGTTTTTTTCATATGCCAAATGGAGATAGTAAACTTGGCCCAAGAAATCCCACCAGATTGTTGTCAAACTCAAATGAGATAATAAAAGGGATAGACTTTAAATGGCATGTAAATATAAAGAATTTGTGCTGTTGTGTTAAGTAAAGGCAGGGAACACAGCGAATAGAAAAATGGCCTCCAAGGTAAGAAGAACTGGGCTCATGTCCTGCCTCAATATAAGGCATCTATGTAACCTTAAGAAAGTCACCTAATCTCTTATTGACCAGAGCAGCTATCTAAGACCGTAAGTTGCAGAGCAATTGCTAATATGTATTGTATATAAGCTGCTTAAAAATAATGATGGGTTTATTTTTTACATTTGCATCCTTAGCACTAAATAAATATCTGTGGACTGAATGGCAGAGGGCATCCGCTCATGAAGAGTTACATATACCAATGAAATAACAAGTCCATAGCAAAAATTATGTATGTATATTATATATGACTACATGTATAATGTATATAATGTTATATAATATACATATCAGTTAAATATAATGTACAAATGCTTAAGAAATATATATTATACATAATCTACTTTATAATGTATAATATAAATTATATAATTTTATATTTTATTTTTATGTCCATATAATATATAGTAATATTATATAAAATTTAAGTATAATTGTTGTATATATACATCTATTTAACTTTAAACAACTAATTCAAATAAAAATATATTTAAACAATTTTCACTCAAGAATTATATTCTATGGACAATATGGACATAGACTTGTTAAGACTTTAAGTTTCAAAAGAGGCACCAAGCTATATTGGCAGAAAAGATTCCCCATTAGCAGTTAGTTCCCCATTCCAATAAAATCAAAGGTCTAATCCAAAAAATAAAAGAATATCCATAACATCATATTAGCTCTTCTCTCTATATTTGCTTCCATCATCTTCATCTCTGTGTAGGGTATATACTTTTCCTTTCATTTAGCCATAGTGTGAATACTAGTAGCAGCAGCAGCAGCAGCAGCAGCAATAGTAACAGCGAACATTTATATATGTTTCCTACTTTGTGCCTGGCACTTTGCTAAGCACTTTACAATTATCTCATTTAATTCTCACAACAACCCTGGGAGGTAGGTGCTATTATTATTCCCATTTGACATATGAAGAAACTGAGGCAAACAGAGGGTTTTTTGGGGGGGTGACTTGTTCTTCACTTCTGCTTTCTTCACTTTATTTCATGTAAATCTTCCCAAATTTCTTTATATCCCTCATATTTATTATTTCAGTAGCCTTATGTTATTCATTGATTTGCTATATTGTAGTTCATTTAGCTATTCACCAATTGCTGGGAATTTAGGTAAGTTTCAGTTCCTTGCAATCATGAATAATGTGTTTATACATTTTCAGCTCTTTTTTTTCTGTATGGCACTTCTAGGTTTTATTATCAGTAACGGAGTTAACTGGGTCAAATAGCATGATTATTTTTATAGTGTTTGCTATAGACTGACAGATATTCTCCAAAACGATCTTCCCAATTTGAAATTCCCTTAATGTATGAGTATATTTACTTATCCACAAGACCAATAGCTTTGAATTTTGTCTGATTTATTTTTGCCAATTTTATGGTGATGAAGTAGGGTACAAAGTTGTTTTAATGTGCACATCTCTGATTATTAGTGAGGTTGAATTTTAAGTGATTTTTACACAATGTGCATGAGATTATTATTATCAAAGCAATATATCTACAAAACAACATGGAGAAATAGAATCAATAGTTACTCAAAGGATGTGATAGCAGTGTGACATCAACACCAATAAAAGGTGGGGTGATCAGCATTTTGCAACAAGTAAAACTGAAACACTAATTTGTTCAGCTGAGGGTTCTGTAATGTGCTCAGTTCTCAGCATGTCACAACACTAAGAAACTTCAAGCCTAATTAAGAATACATGACATACTCAGAAATCTAACACAGTATGTAATTTGGTACTGGACTTTGCATTATTGAATTTTAGAGAAATTACAATGGACGAGAGTAGTCAGGGAAGACTTCATGGAGGGGTAGAGCAGGGCACTTGTGCTGCCTTGAAGGATATAGAGGGAATTGATTGATTTGGAAGCTATGGCAGGTAGCAGCAAGAACAAAGGAATTTGAGTCTGACTCCAGGCTGGGCACTCTATCTACTGTGCTACCTAGCTGTTTCATTGTGATAAGGAGTGAGTTAGAGAGATAGAGAGGGGCCAGATTATTGATGTTATGTAAGTATAAGAATAATACGATAGTAGATTTGGAACTAGAAGGGCCCTAAGATATCATATAGTCCAATCATCTTATTTTGTAGATGAG
This sequence comes from Vombatus ursinus, assembly GCF_900497805.2. Lineage (NCBI taxonomy): Eukaryota > Metazoa > Chordata > Mammalia > Diprotodontia > Vombatidae > Vombatus > Vombatus ursinus. Next base: position 3,801,018 of record NW_020948983.1, on the reverse strand, counting down.
AAAACTGAGGGCCAGGGAAGTTTTATGGAGATTAAATGGAGATAGTACAGGACCTGAAGTCAGGAAAACCCGAGTTCAAATCTTGCCCCCAACACTTAAGCTGTATAACTCTGGGCAAGCCACATAACCTTCCTGTGTCTCGGTTTCCTCATCTGTAAAATGGGAAGAATAACGGCACCTACCTTCCCTGGTTGTTGTGAGGATCAAATAAGTTAACATGTGAAAAGTACTTTCCAAATCTTAAAGAGATATTAAATGCTAGATATTATTATGGTTATCAAGTGGCACAGTGGATAAAGCCCCAGGCCCGGAATCAGAAAGAAGAGAAGTCATCTTCCCAAGTTCAAATCTGGCCTCAAACACTTACTAGCTGTGTGACCCTGGGCAAGTCACTTAACCTTGTTTGCCTCAGTTTCCTTACCTGTAAAATGAGCTGGAGGAGGAAATGGCAAACTACTCCAGTATCTCTGCCAAGAAAACCCCAGATAGGGTCACGGAGAGTCAAACACTGACTGAAACAACTCAACAACAAAATTATTGTTATTATTTTTGTCATGTGACACAAGTAGTAAACTACAAAGCAGGGATTCAAACCCAGGTCCTCTGATGCCAAAGCCATCAAGCTTCTCATTACATTGCTCAGCCTCTCTACAAGGAGTCTGGGCTCGATCCAACAGTCAATAGGAAAACATTACAGGTTTTTAAGGGCAGGACTGAAGTCATGAGAGCTCTGTAATAATAAGACTGACCTGGCCTTGGGTGGGGGGAGGGGCAGGATGAACAGGACAAAGCAGAGACTAGAAGAAGCAGAAAGATTGCTCAGGAAGCAATAGTAATGATCTAGACCTGGAGAAAGACAATGGGAGTAAAAACAGAGAGGAGGAAGGGAAACCTAAGAACCATTATATAAGAAGAATTCATAGACCATGATAACTAATAACATGGGTAATATGGGTAAGACAGACATGGGTCCATGGGTAAGAAGGAACAGAAGGAGCCAGGGTGGACTTTGAGGTCCTGAGGCTTTAGAATTAGGAGAGCTGTAGTGTCACTGGCTTCCATGGAGAGCTGGATAGGGGAGCCGGGTGAAGGCAGAGGCACAGAATCCCCATTCAGCCTCATTGCTGCAGAAGGAGATAAGACACGTAACTGGAAACAAGAATGCAGAAAGAAACTACCCAAGTCATGGTGTGGTGTCGGCAACTGATGATGACTCTGTTCATTTCCATGTCAAAGAATTACTGTAGCATTTTTGCAATCACTCAAGGAAAACTAAAACACTAAAGAAATGAAGATCATGAAAATCTCCTAGCCAGCACATGCATATCTTTTGTTAACTGTGCCTCCATGTCACTTGAGATCACTACCACTATTCTAGTTCTTTGACTTTCCCCTTCCTTGCTGGTATTCCCCACAATACACCTGGTTTCCCAATGCCCTCCTGACAACCTCCACCCATTGCCCTCAGACCCTGATGGAGATGGCCCAAGATCCTGATCCCAAGAGCCAAAGAAATGAAACATTGCTCCAGATCACCAGCTCTTCCAGCTCAGCCCTTGCCAGCTTCTTCGTTGGGAACAGCCTTTGTGAATAATGGGTCCTCCATCCCCACCAGCACCAGCATTACCCTTTGACCAACTGTCACTGATAGGAAGGTAAAAGTCCAAAAGCCTAGAGATTAGCAGCGTCTCTCAGACTGCCAGACCTGCTTTCAGCCTGCCCCTTAAATCCATAGTCCAAGGAAGCCATCCTTGTGGATATATAACCTGACAACTTCCTCTGTTGGTGTTGAAACTCTCCCCTCCTCATCAGCCACAACTACTAAAGACCTAGAAAGTTCTTGATGCTAAAGTTCTTTCCATTGTCAAATGGTTCAACATGAGAAACAGATAGGGTTTTATTCATGGAAATCACATTAAAGAAGATGCCTTCCCATCTGCTCAGCTGCAGCAATGATGAGGTCTTTCCATCAGACCTGCAGCTGAAACCTCTCCCCTCATTAGAATGTGAGCCCCTTGAGAGCTGGGACTGCCATGCTTTTCTATTTGTATTCCCAGCCTATAGAATGGGTTTGCACATAGCAAGTTTTTTCACCCATTCATTCTTAAGCTTCCATCTTCCATCTTTCAAAACTTACTGTTAAGAAAGAAGCCAAGACTCATTTATACTCTAAAGGGAAAATGACTGACAGCTTAATATTTGACCCTTCCCTGGGAAGATTTTGTTTAGTCTAAAAACAAAGACCTCAGGTTAGAAAGCTCACATTCTAAAAATTCTTAATATTGGTATTAGCCAATATGTGAGGGAGGTTCTTGGAAGTGGGAGAGGTAGGAGGGACTTGTTGTCTTACCCCACCTAGGACAAGATTGATCCTGGTCAACATTTTAAAGGTAGATAAGCTATCAATAGGAAAATCTATAGGCAAGAATTTCTTGTTTTGTTTCAACAAGCTGAAAATACAGAACACCATTAAAATGCTGGTCAGTGCCTAGAGACGCAAGGTTAACACTGGCTTAGATGCATTCCAGACTGTAGTGTTACTGTTTCAGTTAATGCTCATACACAACCTGTAAAATGGGCATATCTGCAGAATAAGGACAGAGCTTCCATTCCTTTCTGCATATTATCCCTGCTTCTCTTCTTCCAGATAGTGTCCTGTTCCATGTATTTGCATCCCCAATCAGTTTTTGTCTCTTGTTTTTTTGGTGAGACCAGCCACCATGGGTTTACATTTTTCTATTCTGCTAATCGTATCTGCTGAATGCCATATATTCTTCTCTCACAAATAATTTTTTTTCCTTTTAATCAATTCAGGAACAGTGTGCTGCGGTTCCATGCTTTCCTTGCAACCCACAGAGTCCTCTGCTTCCTCAAGGATGGAATAATTTTCCTTTGTCTTGTAGTATTTATTTATAGCTGTTTGACTTGTTTTACCAGATATGGAGGCCAATTGTCGTTCGCTGTTAATGTCTTCCTTGTTGGTTTATCTGCTTGTGCTTGGAGTTTTCTTCCTACTGAGATTGGAGATAATTTCAGTCTTTTCTCCTCTTAGTTTCCCTCTATTAATCACTTTTGACTCTCTCTGCTTTGATGATAATTGCTCTCAGGGCTGAATTTCAAAGCATCTCAGTCTCTTCCCTACTCTGGCTAATTAATTCATAGTTAGCCCTTCTGGGTCTCTGCCTCAAGTGACTTCTATGAGCACCTAGCTGGCCAATGCTGGGCTCTTACCATCAGGCTTAGCGCAGTGCCCCACAGCCTTTCACAGGTGTCGCATCCCAGTTCCTGATGTTCCTTAGCTGTCTGAGCTTGGTGCTGGCTGACTGAGCTCTGTTGGGGCACAGAGTGCTTGGCCTTGTCCCTAGACCAGCCTGAGCACACTTCTACTATTTAAATTTCCCCTGAACTGGGAGAAGCATGGTGGGGATAGAGTCTAGTTGTGTTTCAAGCCCCAGGGTCAGTTTATGCAGTCCTTAAGGAGAGCATGGTGGGCAGTGCAGGAAATGGAGCTGAATCAGCTCCTTAGGATTTAGCAATTATTACACTTTCCTACTGTTAGATCATCAGGTTTTTACTTCATTTGGGTTCTTGGTGTCCTAGAACATAGAGACAGTTGAAATTACTTTATCTCTTAGATATAATTCTTACAATGGAGAGACTATACAGGTTGTGAGGATGGGGAAAAGGCCAAATCCTCCATCTTGTTGGTCACCTGACCTGGAAGGCCCTCTTTTTTCTGTTTTTATCTGTTTCTCTGTCTGTCTTTGTCTCTTTCTCTCTCTCATCTGTCTATATCTAGTATATTGATAAAATATTTTCAATTTAGAAGTTCCTAGTTAATGTCAATTTATGTCTTATCATTTATATTTCATTTATTCATTTGCTCAAAAAACATTATGGGCCTAATATGTATCTCATAAGCACTGTTGTGGTAGGCACAGAGATGGAACAGGAGAAAAATATAAAAATTAATGAAATATGTCCTCTGTTTCAAGGACCTTGAAATCCAGTGGGAGATGGAGGGAAGAAAAGATATGAAGATATAAATATAAAATACAAATTAGAATATTATTGTAAATTTAAAAGAGGTAATGAAAGTGATATGAGATCAGAAAAAGGACATATCACTTCCAACAAAAGTAATCAGGGAATGTTTCATGAAAGAGGTGGCATTTATCAGATTGTGTGCCATCTTGGGGAGGGTGGTGGGGAGGAAGGGAGAGAAAAATTTTAAACTCAAAAGCACATGGAAGTGATTGTTGATAAATCAAAATAAATTAATATAAAAGTAAAAAAATTAAAAAACAACAACAACAAAAAAAGAGGTGGCATTTGAGTATTGGGGTGGGGGTAGGGATGGAGGTATCACAAGTAGAGAAAATATATAAATATAAAAACCAATCTGAAATTTAAATACAGTACATTTCTCCTTTCCGCTACTGGAAAATATTCTGTCTACTTCTCTGAGAATAATTTTCGTCTTTTATTATTTTTTGGGAGGGGAGGAAACAATAATAGGATCCCTCTAGAAGAAGTTGGTACAGCTTTAACATATCACTATCTATTCTGTTTACTTGTGTATTATTTTTACATCTGCTTCCTTGTTGACCTATATCATCACGTCGCAGAGGCATCATCAATTGTCCTGAAAGGATCTTTCAATCAAAGTGTGATAGTGATGGGCTTCCCACATGTGTTCAAGATTTGTTGATATGGATGTCCAGGGTCATTTCATGGTGTTTATTTTGTACTTCAGAAATCTGACCAATCAGCTTATTTTGTAAACATGGTGGCTCTGGTAGAATTTTTGAGAACAGCCCAAGTTCTGTAGCATCAGTATTGGGGGAGAATGAGGTGATACTAGAGTGACATTGACCTAAAGAGACCACATCTGAAGTACTTGATTCAGTTCTGGGTACCTCATTTTAGGAAGTACATTTATATGTTTTTCAAAAGAAAGGAACCGGGGCTGGGGGAAGGTGAGTGGTGCTCAAAACTGTGGCAAACAATGATGGTTGAAGGGAAAGAAAAGACCTGAAAAGAAAAGGAAAGAAAAAAGAAAAGGAAACATGATTGTGATCTTCAAATATCTGAAGGATTATCATGGGGAAGAAGGATTAGTCAACAAACATTTACCTCTCTTTATTTCAGTGCCTTCCCTCTTTTAAATAGTTTCTATTTATTCTGCATGTAGCTTGTTTGTATATATTTGTTTGTTTATTGTCTCCCCTTATTAGATTGTGAGCTCCTTAAGGGACTGTATTTTGCTTCATTTTTTTTTGAGGTAATCAAGGTTAAGTGACTTGCCCAGGGTCACACAGCTAGTAAGTGTCTGAGGTCAGATTTGAACTCAGGTACTCCTGACTCCAGGTCCAGTGCTCTATCCAGATTAGCACCTAGCACCTAGCACCACCTAGCTGCCCATTTCTTTTTTTTTAATCTTTTTTTTATGCCCAGTGCCTGTCATATAATAAGTGCTTAATAAATGTTTATTGACTGACTGACTATATGGCAAGCACCATGCTAAACAATGGGGATAAAAAGAAAGACAAAAACATAGGCCCCTCCCCTCAAGAAACTCACATTACAATGGGGGAGACAATATGCACACGGCTATGTAGATACATTATATGTAGAGTAAAAATGGAAGGTGTTGAGGGAAGGTATTGGTGGTGAGATAGAGCAAAGAGAATGGCTGGGGTGGGGTAGGGTGGTAGGAAGGGCCTTCTACAAAGGGTAGGATTTGGGCTGAGTTTTTTTTTTATTAATTTATTTTGATTTATCAACAGTCACTTCCATAAGCTTTTGAGTTTTAAATTTTTCTCCCCTTCCCTCTCTCCCTCCCTCTCCAAGACATTGCACAATCTGATATAGGCTATATGTATACATTCCCATTAAATGTATTTTCACATTAGTGATGTTGTAAGGAAGAATTAGAACCAATAGGAGGAACTGCAAGAAAGAGGAAACAAAACAAAACAGAAGAAAAAAATAGCAAATAATATGCTTTGATCTGTGTTCAAATTCCATAATTCTTTCTTTGGATATGGATAGCATTTGCCATCATGAGTCCTTTGGAGATGTCTTAGATCCTTGCATTGCTGAGAAGTGCTAAGTCTATCAACGTTAGTTGATAGCAAAACATGGGTGTACTGTGTACAGTGTTCTCCTGGTTCTGCTCACTTCATTCAGCATCAGACCATACAAGTCTTTCCAGGTTTTTCTGAAGTCTGCCTGCTCATCATTTCTTATAGCACAATAGTATTCCATTACATTCATATACCACAACTTGTTCAGCCATTCTCCAATTGATGGGCATCCTCTCAATTTCTAATTCTTTGCCACCACAAAAAGAGCTGCTAATAAATATTTTTGTACAAGTGGATCCTTTTCCCATTTTTATGATCTCGTTAGCAATCAGCCCCAGAAGTGCTATTGCTGGGTCAAAGGGTATGCACATTTTTATAGCCCTTTGAGCATAGTTCCAAATTACTCTCCAAAATAGTTGGATCATTTTACAACTCCACCAACAATGCATTAATGTTGCAATTTTCCCACATCTTCTCCAACATTTATCATTTTCCTGTTTTGTCATGTTGGCCAGTCTGATAGGTGTGATGTAGTACCTCAGAGTTGATTTGATTTGCATTTCTCTAATCAATAGTGATTTAGAGCATTTTTTTTCATATGACTATAGATGGCTTTAATTTCTTCACCTGAGAACTGCCTGTTCATATCTTTTGACCATTTATCGATTGGGTAAAGAATTGTATTCTTATAGATTTGACTTAATTCTCTATATATTTTAGGAAGGAGGCCCTTATCAGAGAGAATGGTTATAAAAATTCTTTCCCAATTTTCTACCTTCCTTCTAATCTTGGTCGTATTGTCTTTGTGCAAAAACTTTTCAATTTAATGTAATCCAAGTTATCCATTTTGCATTCATAATGTTCTCTGTCTCCTGTTTGGCCATGAATTATTCTGTTCTCCATAAATCTAATAGGTAAACTATTCTTTTGTCTCCCAGTTTGCTTAAGTATCAGCCTTGATATCTAAATCATGAACCCATTTTGACTTTATTTTGGTATATGGTGTGAGATTTTGATCTATGCCTAGTTTCTGCCAAACTCCTTTCCAGTTTTCCCAGTAGTTTTTGTCAAAGAGTGAGTTCTTATCCCAGAAGCTGGGGTCTTTGGGTTTATTAAATAATAGATTACTATAGTCATTGACTACTGTGTCTTGCATACTTAACCTATTCCACTGATCTACCACTCTATTTCTTAACCAGTACCAAGCAGTTTTGATGACTGCTGCTTTATAATACAATTTAAGATATGGAATGGCTAGGCCACCTTCCCCTGCATTTCTTTTCATTAGTTCCCTGCTTACTCATACCCTTTGACCATTTATCAATTGGGGATGGGCTGAGTCTTGAAAGAGGTCAGGAAGTCCAAGAGGCAGGAGTGAGGAGGGAGAACACTTTCAGGCATGAGGGACCAATAGATGAAGGGGGGGGGGCAAATTACAACTCAGTGAAAGACAAAACAAACAAAAAAATGAAAACAAAACATTCCTCAGAATTGGAGGAATGGACTCCCTGGGAAGGCAGTAAGTGCCTCCTATCTTGAGATCTTCAAGCAGAAGCTGATGACCCCTCATCAGGAATGTTGTGGAGTAGGTTCCTGCTTTATGCAAAGGTTAGACTGAATGATATCTGAAGTCCCATCCAACTCATAGATTCTATGAAATATAAACAAACTCTGTTTGTTTTGGAGAGAAGGACATAAGATTTATATTTATGTGATGTCTTTCTCCTAACATTATTGGTTTTGGCATTTCTGAAAAAAAAAGTTTTGTACTGGATTAGGATAAGCCTTCTATGTGATAGATTAATGACTATTCTCACAGGTGTTGGCCTTATCGTCCTTCACGCCTTGTACCAGGAGACTGCCAAAAGTCTCAAGGACCTTCTGACACTCAAGGTTATATGACAGCTAAACCAATAGTGAGGTGAGGTTTATTCTGCTATTCCAGATTTATCTGTACAATTGATGATGTCAGACAGGTTGGTTGCAAAGTTAGGGTTCATGGTCTCCCTTTATTTGGGGAGGTGGCTATCCTTAGAGGAATGGGGGCAGGAATTTAAAGTTTTCTTTCTTTTTCCCTACCCTGTTGTTCCCCTTTCCTGAAATGCATTATCATAATAATAATAATAGCTTAATATACAACATTTACATGGTACCTACTATGTGCCAGACACTGTGTTAAGCACTTTACAACTATCTCATTTGATCCTCACAATAACGGGGGAAGTTCACAGATAAGGAAACTGAGGCAAAGAAAGGTTAAGTGACTAACCCATGATCACAAAGCTAGTAAGTGTTGGAGTTCAGATTTGAACACATGTTTTCCTGACTCCAGGCCCAGAGCACTATGGGGCCACATGGGACCCAACATTCATTGACTATTTAGTCTAGAGTATGACAAACATATTGGGGACTAGGTGGGAAGGAGAAGGTAGTGATGCTGTTATGATGATCCTGCCTGAAGCAGCAAAATTGCCTAATGTCCCAAAGGTTTCACCTTAAATCTCTCTCTTCCATAACATGTAAGACACAGTAGGCAAATCATTCACTAAGTGTTAGTATTATAATCAGGGAAGCCCTAGGCTATAACAGGCAATAGGTGAAATAGTTGTGAAAGTCACTCTGGGTCTCAGTTTCCTCATTTGTAAAATGAACTAGATGACCTCAGAGGTCCCTTTCAGCCTGAAATCTATGATCCTATTTACAAGCAATTATGCCAATATACTTACAGCATATAGGCAGGAAGGTGGCACAGTACAGAGTGCCCTGGAATCAGGAAGATCTGAGTTCAAAATCTGGCCTCAGACACTTTTTAGCTATGTAACCCTGGACTAGTCACTTGACCCTGTTTGCCTCTGTTCCTTTTCTGTAACAGAAGCTGGAAAAGGAAACGGCAAACCGCTCCAGTATCTTTGCCAAGAAAACCCCAAATGAAGTCATAGAGAGTCTGACACAACTCAAATGACTTAACAACAACAATAATTTGTGACATATAGATAGTTATTTAATATAAAGGACAGTTACTGGTTGCTAGTAGATAATTAGACCGGCCACAGCTTTGTTACTCTTGGATGGTCAGACCTAGATGAGTCCTTTAGACTCATAAAAGAAATTGCAGCATTGTCTAGAAAAGTAATAATAATAATAACAACAACAACAACAACAACCGCAACCTTCCTGGGAGTTTTTCCTGACTGATGAGGACACGAATCTGTATATCTAGTATGCTTTGTGGGGAGAAGGAACAATGTGTTACCTCTCTGTTTCGCTTCTCCAAGCATCTTGTGTGCTGTGGCTTTTCTTGATACCTTCCCCAATGGAAGAAGATCAATTTTCTCTTAGGGAATGGGTCTGTGATGACAAGACTGATCAGATGCAGCCTGCATTTTAAATATAACAATTATTCTGAGACACTGCCCTGTTACCATAACGATTGTTTCAGATGCATAACAGAACATAACAGAATATAACAGTTCTACCTATATAATGAAAACTAGCCTTTCCTTCCCTATAACCGGTGGTGAGCTCAAACCAACTTGTACCAAGCTTCAAGGAAGCTGATCATTAAATTTTCAGTGTGAGCTTTTAACATGTCAGAAATGGCAAATGCTACAAACCAGGAGGTGATGGAGAAAATGTTAATAATGTAAATTAAACTTAAAATTGTGTCAGGTGCAACCCTCTCCCCCCACACACACACTTTTTCTCCAGATCGGCAATTGTTCAACATATCCCAGCACACTTCTTCATAAAACTCTAGAGGATTTAGAGCAAAAGTTTAGAAACTTTGAGACTGAGTCCAAGAATTACAGACGTGGCCACCATAGTCTTTCAAAATGACAGCCTATTAACATTAACGTTACCAGCTAAAGTAGCTCCTCCCCTGGCCTGAGCCCACGACAAAATCACCAGACATCTTTGACGGGCAGTAGTAAGATGCTACTGGACTTTCTGGGCCACTGTGAGCTGTAATTTAACACATAAACATGAACTTTTGTGCTGTATTATTATATTATAAACAGGTGGTTTTTTGATAGAGAAATTAGGAAGGAGTACCCTGGGATGACCAATTTCTCTGATAGAGGAGGAGAGCCCCCTGCTGGAAAATGATGAGCAAAGAAAGGCAAAGGTTTCTGCTCATTTTCAGGTATTCCCATCATAAACAAGGTACAGTAACGCTGGGGTTAACAAGAAGTAAGACTCTATCAATGCATTCTGCCAACCAAGAACCATCAGGGGCTGGGAGGAAAGAGGTATTGATGGAAGGATTTTGAAAGGGATTAAGCAAGCATTTAAAGGACCCCTTAGCAGAGCATCTTTTGACTAGAAATCCGCTGGACTTAACTGATGGGACCATGTAACTGAATGAACCTGTAGAAGACAGGAAGAGAAGGAAGGCTTGGAACAGGAAAATATACTGAAAAAATATATTGAAACATTGGTAGACCGGGAGGACAAGAAGGCCTTGAGTTCATCAAGTTGGAAGTTACTTAGAGGTTATAATGATGATGATATTTAAAATGATAGCTAAAATTTATATTGTGCTTTAAAGTTTGCAAAGTTTTGCATGTGTTATCTCATTTGATCCTCACAACTATCCTCATGAGGCAGGTGCTATGGTTATTTCCATTTTACAGATGAGGAAAATAAGGCAGATGGAGCTGAAACGACTTGACCAGGGTCACACAGCTCGTAGGTATCTCAGGTAAGATTCAAATCTAAGTTCTACTGATGCCAAGTCTAGTGCTCTAACCACTACACAAAGCTGCCTCACACATAGTCAACCCAAAGGTGGCAGTACTGAGCTGCCCATGGCCTATACTGTCATGTCTTAAATTAACTACCCAGTAGTACCAATAGCACTGCTAGAAAAGATTATGAAAGGAAGCTGTAGAAATGTGGAAGAGTACTAAGAATGACAAAGAAAATGTAACTAGAAGTCTTTCAAAATGTTCGGGGCTCACTTATCAATCCACAGACATTTATTAAAATACTTGGCAACAGACGAGCACTATATTAAACAATGGGCATCTTAAGGGGAAAAAAGCCCCAACTCCTTCCCCTCAAGGAGTTTACGTTCTAACGTAGAAAATTTACATAAATAACTATATACATGATACAAAGGAACCTTAAAGAGGAAGGCTCTCAGGGGCTGGTTTGAGGAGGGGAAATATGGAAAGGTCTCCTGGAAGAGAGTTCTTAAAGAATGCCAGACATTCTAAGAGACAGAAGTTAAGAGAAAGAGCATTCCAAACATGCAGGACAGCCGGTGCAAAGGCATGGAGATGGGAGATAGAGCTTGCTGTATGAGAAACTTCAAGTGGGTCGGTATGGCTCGACCATAGAGTGCATAGGGGGAGGAATAGATTGGAAGACTGGGAAGATAAGAAGAGGCCAGGTTATAAAAAGCTTTAAATGCCAAAAAACAAAAAGAGTTTTTAATTGACCCTAGAAGCACTGCTGAGTAGATGATTCAGGGGATGACATCAGAGTAAGTTTTGTAAAGCATAGATCTGATTATCACATGCCACTCAATAAACTCACTTTAACAGTGTGTGGGGGATATGGTGGACTGGGAGAGATTTGAGACACAAAGTCCTAATAGAAGACTATTGGAACAGTTCAGGCAAGAGGTGATGAGAGCCTGACCCAGGCCGGGAGCTGGGGGTGGGGGTGGGGGGCTCTGTGAATGAAGAGAAAGGGACATATTTGAGAGATGTCCCAGAAAAAAAGAAATGACGAAATTGGCATCTAATTGGATGGATATGTGGGATGAGTGAGAAAGGAGTTGAGGATGATACTGAGGTTGTGAACCTCAATGTTTGGAATGATGGTGGTCCCCTTGATAGTAATAGGGAGATTCAGGAGAGGAATAGCCTTTGAGGAAAATAAATAATTCTTGTTAAGTTTGAGATGCCTATTTATTTTTGGTAAAATATGAGGTGAGGTCTTAAGTAAAGAGAGTGGGCGGGTTGGGGCATGAGTAGCTTAAGCAGAGAAAAGGTTTAGAACAGTTGCTATGGTGAGTGGGATAAAATATCAATTAAACAGCAGGAATAGGATTGCTTCGCTACAGTAAGGGACTAGTTGATATTAGCTAACATAATTTTGTAGAGTACATAATCAGCATGATTTAATGATTTCCTTCTATTCCATTCAGCAGCACCTGAGCAGGAGTGAAGGAGGTGGATGCTGGGAATAATCTAGGAATAATCTAGGGTCAGAGGATTTGGCAAGATGTGATTGTTGATAGGACAAAGGAATTTCACAGTGCAGGACAGTGTAAAACTTATCTGGTTAAATAAGAACCTGAGATCAGGAAGGGAAGAGAATATGGCCAGAACAGGGATAAGGACCTGGATAGTACTAAGGGTTGGAAGGATTGGTAGTCACTGTAAGGACAAGGAGGCTTAGGAAGAGTGTGATATGTGGAGAGATAGAAAGATAAAAAAAGTGATCAGATAAAGGAAATTCAGTTCTTGAATATGGAAGTGGAATGCCTATGGGTGAGGACAAGATTAATATGAGGAGACTGAGGCAGAGATTGTAACTTGACCAGGGTCCTATAACTAGTAAGTGTCTGAGGCAGTATTCAAACCCAGGACTTCCTGACTCTAAGTGCACTGTTCCATTGGGCAACCTTGCTCCACCTGCATTTCCATAGGTCAGTGTCACCCATGATTTGTTTTCAAACTGACTTCGTTCCTTTTGGTCTTTTCAGCAAAACCATTTAAGAATTAGCCTAGACCTCACTAACCACACTGATAAATTAATGCATTTGACAACAGATTCTTTAAGACCAAAGTCTTAGCAATGCTTAAAATATTAGACACATTATACATGAGAGATAGCATGTCTTTTTCCCCAACTCCCCTCACCTCATCAGTTCCAAAACTTCCAAGTTTTCCAAAAAATCTTAGTGGTGTTTAGGCACAGAGAAATCCTGCACCTAAGGAATTGTGTCAAACATTTCTCCTCTACCTGAGTTTCCTTCTCTCTGCAATGGATCACTGGTCTTTGTCAAAAGTGAGTTTCACAAAATATAAGCTATTAATGTGATTGAAATTTTTTTTAATTTCAATAGTTTTGTTAACATAATGGTATTTTGTTAGGTTACTTCAGCCAACTTAAGTTTGCTTTGATGGATTAGAAAGGACATTCTTTAATGAATTGGATATTTAGGAGTAACTGAAGAGTACAACTGCTAAACGCTTTACGATATGAAGCATAAGACACATGAGACATGCTGTGGTTCTTTGCTTTATCTTTAAAGGGAAGTTTTTTGGGGCAGCTAGGTGGTGCAGTGGATAGAGTACAGGCCCTGGAGTCAGGAGGACCTGAGTTTAAATCTGGCCTCAAACACTTGACACTTACTAGCTGTATGACCCTGGGCAAGTCACTTAAACCCATTGCCTAGTCAAAAAAAAAGGTGGGGGGGAGTTTTCATTTTTGTTTTTGTTTTCCCCACAACATGAAGTCAAAGGGAATTTGTTTTTACTTTTCATTAGTTTATTTTGATTTATCAACAATCACTTCCATAAGCTTCTGAGTTTTAAATTTTTCTCCCCCTCCCTCCCTACCTCCCTCCACAAGATGGTGTGCAATCTGATATAGGCTATACATATACATTTCTATTAAACATATTTTCACATTAGTGATGTTGTAAGGAAGAATTAGAACCAATAGGAGGAACCACCAGAAAGAGAAAACAAAACACAACAGAGGAAAAAATTAGCAAATAGTATGCTTTGATCTGCATTCAAACTCCATAGTTCTTTCTTTGGATGTGGATAGCATTTTCCATCATGAGGCCTTTGGAGATGTCTTAGATCTTTGCATTGCTGAGAAGGGTTAAGTCTATCAACATTAGTCATCACATAATGTGACTCTTATTGTGTACAATGTTCTCCTGGTTCTGCTCATTTCACTCAGCATCAGTTCATGTAAGTCTTTCCAGGTTTTTCTGAAGTCTGCCTGCTCATAATTTCTTATAGTACAATAGTATTCCATTACATTCATATATCACAACTTGTTCAGTCATTCCCCAGTTAATGGGCATCCAATTCTTGTACACCACAAAAAAGACCTACTATAAATATTTTTGTACATGTGGATCTTTTCCCCATTTGTATGATCTCTGTAGGATATAGCCCTAGAAGTGATATCGCTGGGTCAAAGGGTATGCACATTTTTATAGTCCCTTGGGCAAAGTTCCAAATTGCTCCCCAAATCAAAGGGAAATTTGAACTAGCTATTGCTATTGTGGAAGTTAAGCTATATATTACACTGATTAACTCTATGCTTTCCCAACACTATATATCAATTTAGATTCATTAACCTATGTGATTGAAATTCTTAAAAAAACAAAAGTACTGGCAACACTAATGGCTTCTGGGAGTGACAAAAGGGCAGGGACTAATAAACGTTTTTCATAAAGCCAGTCTCCTCCCTCCCAGTTACAGTGACTTCTACTTTCTGATCAGTGGGCCAAGGTGCAGAAGCAGTTGTAAATTCTAAAAATAAATGAAAATTATCTTAAATAAAATAGTGTCTGGGGAGTAAGTACACCATTCTTGGTGCACATGTTCCTTCAGAATCCTGTTTAACTCAGAAATTGTCAACCTTTTTATGTCTTCAACCCTTTTGGCAATTTGGTAACATCTAATACTATTGTGGTTTGTTTCTTACATTCATAATTGAAGAAAATTATGAATTTCAGCTAGAAGTTAATGAAAATAAAGATGCTTTTTCCCCCATCCAAGTTCAGAGACATCTGTTTGCCCCAAAATCTATCTGCAGACTCCTTGGTAAGGAGAGGTGTTGAACCCCAGGTTAAGAATCCTTGGGGAACTTCACTTGACTGATTCAATCTTGTCCCCCAAAAGGCAGTGAAGTGGAAAGATCACTGGCAGCAGAGTCATAGGTCTGATTCAAATGCCACCTCTGATCCTTACTCCCTGGTTGCCTTTGAACCAGTCTCTATTCACTATTCCCCCTAGATGCCTCATGCTATAGAAAGTCAGCTGTGGTATAGGGGCTGAGACCTGTGGAATAGCAGACATGGGGAAAGGTGACTGAACAACAATAGATAGTTATAAAAATGTTAGAAACCACATCTTAGCATGACCCAATTCTCTCCAGGGACATGGAAGGAGAAAAGGAAAGGTTAGAAGTTGGCAACAAAGCTAAATTAGTTATGATAAGGTCATTTAGATACAACACAAATTGCATTTCTGACATAAATGTTCTGGTAAGGATTATTTGAGAGTCCCAAATCTAGCATTAAGTGACTGCTATGTGTTGAGTCCTACAGTGGGTATGTATGGAGTATTATGGGGTGTTATGGGAGGACTAGTGCCTCTTGTGTGAGGGCTTGCCAAGCCTGTTTTTAGGGCTGTTCATCTACCTTTGGTGTCCAGCCAGTCACCCAGTTCTCACCTGTGACTCCAAGAAGTTGTAGCATAAGAAGTGGCTACACCATGGTAAAATCTTGGGGGGAGATGGACTAAATCAAGTTGAGGGTGCCTGAGAGACCTCAGATCCATCAGTGAGTTAGGGGGACATCCACCCTAAGCATGTGAAGACTTCCCTTGGCAGAATGGGTGGATGAGAACAATTTGTCCATTTGTTTCAACAGCCATGAAGTGCTTATAACTTGGTCAGATATTAAAGACGCCAAGGCCATCCACTGCATCCCAGGCCATTGCCAATTGTCCTGACTGTTGTCTTGACAATGAACTTAAATAACTCTGGAAGAGAGAATGAGGCTGATAACTCTGTGTAACTCTGTATCACTTAAATCCAATTCATGCACAAGTCAAGATTTCTATTATGATGTCATTGATTCTCTTTGAAAATGAAGGACAAAAAGCAACAACATTAACAACAGCAGTGAAGTCCTAAAGGGTTAGAAGAACTAGAGAAAAGGGAAGACAACAGAGAAGATGTACAGAGCATCTCAGATAAATCTCTGTGCCCAAAGGACAGAATAAGAACTATATTTAATCTTAGAACTGAACTCATGTGCCATTTTGGTCCATTTTCTGAAACTGGATCATAGTAGTGCTTAGGGGCTGGGAAAATGAGCATGTGAAAGAATTGTCTTAAGTTACACTGTTATCTTGAGGGTCCTGTGCATAATGTGCATATACATACATATACACACACACACACACACGTGCCACATACACTACATACACTCACCTCAAGATAACAGTGAACTCTGGAGTGTTTTTTTCTCTCAGAGGTTACTTTCTTAATTGTTAGAATTGTAGGAACTACACTCAGTGACCTCTCAAGCTCTTCCTTCCTAAGAGGTATGTGGGGAATGAGTTCAGTGGAATGACATAAAAAGAGATTGGCAAAGAGGAAAGCATAATAATCAGAATGGGTTTGCAGGGAGGGTAGGGAAAGACTTTGAGAGTCTCCAAAGCTGGATAGCAATTGTTTCTATCAGCTGTATGATAGTTGTGACTTCCACCACAAGAACCATAGCAAACTTTTATTTAATTCCAATTTTGCCCTAAAAGGTTATATAGTTAGGCTCAAACTTTTAAATGGAATGTCATATTCCAAACCATGGACTTTCTATTACTTTTTCCATCCTTGAGTGGGATCACAGTATTAGAGATTTAGAGCTTCATATTAGAGGTTTAGAAGGGGCTCCTGAGATTATCAAACCGCACTTACTTGAGACCCGGAGGGAGTAGGTGACTTGTCCAAATTCACACAAGTAGGAAGCGAGCTAGGTCCTCCAGAAGAATTTCGGCACTATCCCAGGTACTGAAGAAGATTGCCTTACACTCACCTCACTTTACCTTTCTCAAAGTTTTACTGTACTGTTTTCCTTGATTCTTATTTCCACCTTGGGTACAAAGTGAATGCTCAATAAATACTCATTAAGATTGAGTGATTTCCCCAGGGTCACATAAATAATGAAAGATAGAACCCATATCTCCAGCTTCTTCTCCATGAACCAGTTCTGGTCAGGAGCAATGCCTCCTTGCTTGCCAATTGCACATTTCATAGGATCTTGGGATCACAGATTTAAAGCTAGAAAAGACCTCAGAAATTATCCAGTTCTACCCTCTAATTTTACAAATGAGGAAGCCTATAGAAATACTTTCTTAGCTCCTGTCTTTCAAATGAAATAATTTATCCAATATTTTATAAACCAAAAGTACAACATAAATGTGAGCAATTCATATTACTATGACCACCACAACAAGAAGCCATTAGTACAATAGATGTTGGACTGTATCAATATTGCTTTACCCACCATATATAAGCACCCTGAATAAGTTGCATGTAACAAAGATCGGTATTGTGATAGACTGTTTGGGGAGATAAGATTGTGACTTTGCTGCAGCTGAGTCTGAATTAATTTCAATTTATTAAGCACCTATGATGTGAAAAGATCTGAGCTAGGTGCATGGAACACAAAAATTGGAAGGGGCAGTGTCAGAGTCCTTGCCAATCTTATGGTCTATATGGGGGGAGAGAAGGCAGGTACACAAGTAATTGTAATTCAAGTCTCAAGAGAAAGTTCATGGAGGGAGGGGATGGTGATAAAAGAAGGGATGTAACAGTTATCCCATTGGGTCAGTGGGAAAAATGAACCTAGGGAAAAGTTACAAGACCAGAATAAGCATATCAAAGACTATCACAACTCCTGGCCCTCTATCTGTCAGTTTGGACTTTCTTTTTTTTAATTTATTTATTTTTAGTTTTCAACATTCACTTCCACTTTGAGTTTTAAATTTTCTCCCCCTCCCACTTCTTCTCTCCTCCCCAAGACAGCATATAATCTGATGTAGGCTCTACATGTGTATTCATGTTAAGCATATTTCCCATTAGTCATGATGTAAAGAACAATTAGATAATGCTTTGCCTCCTGAAGTTATATGTATGTAATCTACTACTCTTTGAATATCCCAATTGAATGAATGGAATGTATTAAGTGCTTTCTATGTACCCAGCACTGTGCAAAAACCTGAGAACACAAACAAAAAAGCAAGAGTCCCTGTCTCAAGGAGCTTACCTTCTAGATGGGAGGGACCAAACACATGGAAGGGTTAAGCTTCAGAGTGAATAGAAAGGTCTGCTGGTCCCAAAGATGCACTAGAAAGTGCTAAGGTCCAGGGTTCCTTCATATTATCAAAAAGATCATAATTGATTCTCTTCATATCCAAGTGATGAGGGGTCATGCCTTCCCACAGATAGGGGGTAGAGGACAAAGGGACATAGCCCGTGATTTTTGGGAAGGAGTGAGTGGACCTGACAGTCAGAAAGCAGTGGGAGCTCTAGATTCCCTATCACACAGATGGGGAAAAGCAATGAGAGGAAAGGAATCATTAGCAGGAAGCTTGAAGAGATCTCTCTGAAGCACCTGCCCTATTAGGCCTTCTGTTAGCATAGATCAGACCTTGCTGTCCACTTCCCTCATTCATAATAAATCCCCAGTGGATTGTGTTGGTTGTTCTTTCCCAAACTCCTTGCATATTTGTTTCTTCATCTTGAGATCTAGGTAACAACTCTGAAATCTGATCAGTAGTATAAGTCCCAGTGACTGAGCTATTCTCCCACCACATTTTCAAATATAAGCAGCACTGGTTTTGTTTGCCACCACATCACATTGCCAATTCCTTTTCAATATGCAGCTTATTATCTCAAGCCTGCATCTTCTAGCACCCATCTACCATCCACTCCGAATCTCTTTCCCCAGAAGTATTTGTTCAGGATTTTTTTAAAGTTGATTTGTCCTTTGTTGATTCTAGGTCTATTTCATAACCTTTCCCACTCCCACCATTCCAGTTTTCTTATACTTTACATCCCACCTCTCCCCACGTTCTCTATGATCCTCAGACACTGGCCTCATTGCTGTTCCTTGAATAAGATCTCCCAAATCCAGGCATTTTCCCTGGTTGTCCCCCATGCATAGAATGTTTTCCCTCTCTGTTTCCACCTCCTGGCTTCCTTTAAGTCCCAGCTAAAATCCTACAGAAAGTCTTTCCTTGACCTTTCTTAATTTTAGTCCTTTCCAGAAACTGTTGATTATTTCTAATTTATTTTGTAGATAGCTTGTTTGTACATAGTTACTTGCATGTCATCTCTTCCATTAGATTGTAAGCACCTTGAGAACAGGGACTGTCTTTTACCTTTCTTTGTATTCCCAACACTGAACATGGTGTCTGGGTGTGGGTGTTTAATAAATATTTATTGACTGAATCTTTTATATTTCTCCTGCTTTACTGATTTACTTTAGTAGATTAAGGAAATAAACGTTTTTGGTCACAAAATCTGTAGTATTTATAGGCAAAAATTATACTATCAGAATAGATTTCATCTATTAGAGATGTTTTATTTAATATGTGTTCATTGTAGTTTCAATAATCCAAAGAAGAATGTTTTCTTACATTCCCTGGATGAGTGCTGTATAGAGTTGTATTAAAAGCTCATCTTTGGAGATAATGGAAAGAACAGACGATTTAAATCCACAAATAATCCAAAAATACCCATAACTATTATCTTCAAACTCTTCCCTAATTATAATGACAAATGAGTCCAGATGAACCAGTTTGAGCTATACCTCCTGCTTCATTTGCAAAGCATTACGGAGCATAATGGAACTTCTGGTATAAGTTCCCAGAGAGTCATGAAATAACTGACAGATATATCAAGAAGAGATATGTCATAAGTTGAAGAGTAGCCAGTTGATTCTTCTCACCAGAGTAAGGAAGAAAAGGAAATGAAGGAAGGAAGGAAGGAAGAAAGGAAGGAAGGAAGGAAAGAAGGAAGGAAGGAAGGAAGGAAGGAAGGAAGGAAGGAAGGAAGGAAGGAAGGAAGGAAGGAAGGAAGGAAGGAAGGAAGGAAGGAAGATATGTCACAAGTTGGATAGTTAGTTGATTCTTCTCATTAGAGGAAAGAAGCACTTACTAAGCACCTACCATGTGCCAGAGACTATACTAAGTGCTTTACAAATATTATCTCATTTGATTATCACAACCCTAGGAAGTAGGTGCTTTTCTCATCCCTATTTTATAGTTGAGGACACTGAGGCAGACAAAGGCTAAGTGACTTGCCCAGGGTCACCCAGCTAGTAAGTATCTGAGGATGGATTTGAATTCAGGTTTTCCTGACTCCAGGTCCAGCATTCTATCCACTACCCCACCTAGCTACCTCTAGTTTCCATTACTAATGTTCGGAGCTTTGTCCCAGTTTCCTGGAAGTGGGATGGTAGCTTTTCCTTTTCATACCCACCACTTCCCCCAAGATTTGCCTTGTGGTCTTTCTAATAGCATATATCACAGTCACACCCTCAGGGCCCATCATTGTTGGGGCCCCTGAGGTCCCCATTCCTCTAACCCTCCTCAAGCTCTGTAAAGTCAAAAGGTGAAGACTTTAGGAGTTAGGCTACCCGATCTTCTGGTGTGACTTCACCCATCTTAAGATTGTCCTCTATTCTCATTCCTCCCAAAATGAATTTACTGCAGGTATAAATGCAGATAATTACAGATCTGTTTCTCACAGATCCACAACAACTAGAAGACAGCCATCACCTATAGTTAATACTACTTAGGCCTTTCAACTTCATAGGATTATAGGTATAAAGCTGAAAGAAACCCTAGAAGCCACTGAGTCCAATCCTTTCATGTATGGAGGAGGAAAGTGAGAAGTTAAGTGGCTTACCCTTTCACACAAGTAGTAAGTGTCCGAATCAGGATTCAAACTCAGGACAACTTCACTCTAAGTGCACTGTTCTATCCTTTGGGTAACCTGCTTCTACCTACTTTCCCGTAGGTTGATGGATCCATAATTTGCTTTCAAACTGACTTCTTTCCTTTTAGTCTTTCAAATGGAGCCATTCAAGAGTTAGCTTAGACCTTAGCAACCCCTGAAACATAAGGGCATTTGACAATGGATTCTCTAAGCTCAAAGCCTCTGAGATTACTAGAGATGGAGTATATTTGGTAGATAGCACATTTCCAAAAATTGTTTTTCTCCTCACTTCAACAATTTGAAAGCTTTTTATTTTTCTCTGAAGGTACCAGTTCCCAAACTTTTAAGTTTTTCCCCAAAACTCAGTGCAAATTTGGTAAGAAAGTCCATAAAGAATCATATCACATATTTTCTCTCTACTCAGACACTCCGGTCTCTCTTATGGACACCTGGTATTTGTCAGAAGAGGATTTCATGGACCAGAAACTGGTTCTGTGTTTGAAATTCTCCAAGGGAAAAAAAAAGTACTAGCAACATGAATGGCTAAAAGGGCAGAGGCTGACTCACATTTCAAAAGATCATTCTCTTCCCATTGACAGCAACCTGGGAAATACTTCTCCTTTCTTATCAACACGTTAGCAGCACCAGCTCTAAACTCTAAAAATAAATGGAAATATCTTGAAATAAAAGCATGTTTGGAGAGTGTACATGCTTTCCTTGGTGTACAATTTCTTTAAGATGAGTCTAAAATCATCAAGCTGATGCAAATTTGTCCATTAGGAGCCAATGTGATATGTTTTATTGTTGTGGTGGTTGTTTTTGTCCTTTATCATTTGTTTTCAAAGGAGACCAATGACATCATGACCCTCCAAGTATATACACAACTAGAGACCATAGATATCTTCCCATTCCTCAAAGTCTAATAGTAGTTAGAGAGTAACAAGGATGAGCTCCTATTTTCTAACTAGGTTCAGAGTTGTGCTGGGCTATGAATAACCATTCTGCAACATCACCTTGGGAATCATACTTCTCAAAAAATGAGATAGTCAACTCAAATTAACTACGTTATTTTTCATCCAGACCTCTGTATTTCCTTTCATAGAATCTCATTCTATGAACAGCTCTGCTCACTATGGCAATCAACTTTTATGTGTTTATGATAATTGAAGGTTAAAGTGTGCACGTGTCCCCTTCTATCTTTCCATATCCTGTTCCTTCAAAGTCCAAATGATAAAAGTGTGGTTATAAAAGACACGTCCAGCTGCATAGTAGCGGGTGGAACCAGTTGGACTACACAGTAAGTTGGAGCTTTCAATGTGTCCAGGGAAGCTTGCTTAAGCTTAGAAACTGGAATTATGTTGCCTACAGGGAAACCAGGTGATGTAGGAGGGAGGAAATACTGTAGAGTGGAAGGAAACTGGAAGTCTGGTGATCTGGGTTCTGTTTCTGGTTCTGCTATTAGTAACTTGTCTGAGGTTGTTCTTATGCCTTAGTTCCCTCGTTTGTAAAATGAGAAAATCTGATTGATTATTTCTAATGCCCTCTTTTAGCTCTGAGTCTTCAAGTTCTAACATTTTATGATTCTGCTTTATGTACTATTGCATATACACTGATCTGACAGCACAATAATTTCTAACGTAATTTTGAAATATCAGAAATATTACTTCAGAATACATGGAGTAAACTAGACCTTGCTCTAGGGTCTATCTTACTCTCATAAGACTCATGTATAGTGTGTAAAAACGCTTTAATTCGTTTAGATGCTGCAACTTTGGACCATTATGCTTCTCCTGCTGGCCACAGTGAGAGGTGAGCACAATGTTTCTATCTCTTTTAGTAGAATTTAATCGTGTTTGAGTTATTTAGGGTGATGCATCTATAGTGCATTTCAGAGAGGTACCTTCAGTAAAAGGTTCCATCACTATAATTACAGGTGATGCATAAATGGCAGCTACTTAGACATAAGAAAGGAATACCCATGGTATCTCATAGAGAATGTTGTTCTTAACATGCTCCTTCAAGAGTCAAGGTCTGCCTTCACTTGGAGCTACAGCAAGAATTCTGAGCATTTGTCATTCTCTTGGGTTCATCCTGGGCATCTCATAGACATATAAAAATAAATTCTAATTTTGTGGACTTAACACTTTTGTTCAAAGGGGTTCACATAGGTGTGAGGTGGAATCTAATAATTGCTTTAATTCACATTTCTCTAGTTAATGGTGATTTGGGGCTTTTTTTCATATGACTGTAGATAGCCTGAGTTTTTTCCCTTGAGAACCTCTTGTTTATATTCTTTGATTATTTATCAATTGGGAAATGGTTCTCATTTTTATAAATTTGAATCCCCAACACCTAAAACACATGATAGGCACTTAAGAATTTTTCTTTAAATAGAATTAATTATAGAAGGCTACCTAGAGGAGGAGAGTTTTAAGGACTTTTACAGCTCTAAGTCTATGAACCTGTTTTTAAAAATTGTATTTTTTTTTTAAATTAAGATGTCCCTCTATATAAGTTAGGGTGGTAGCAAATTGGAAAGAGTGCTGGACTTGGAGTAAAGATGATCTGAGATTAAATCCTGTCTAAGATATTTACAAGCTATGTTATCCTGGGCAAATCATTTAACCTTCCTTGACCTGAGTTTTCTTATCTGTAAAATGGGAACAGTAATAGCACCTACATCACAGGGTTGTTGTGAGGATCAAGTGAGATATTACATATGAAAGTGAGATATACACATATATATATATGTTTACATATATATGTTTATGTATATACTATATATATATATATATATATATATATATAGCTATCAGGCTAAAGGCCTGAAAAAGATCATCTTCTAATTAGTTGATAGTGACTGGTATCATCCAGGGCCCTCTCCAGTCGTCCTGATGTATATTTTGCCGCTGGACCCAGATGACTCAGGAGGCGAAAGTGAGGCTGGTGACTTTGCACAGCCCACCCTCCCTTAAATCCAGTTCACTTGCAGGTCATGACATCACCTTTTTGATGTCATGGTCCTCTTTGAGAACTAAGGACAAACAACAACAACAACAACAGTGCCTGGCATGTAATAAGCACTTAATAAATGTTTGTTGTGGTGGTTGTGAGCAAATCTCTTTAGCTCTCTGAGCCTCAGTTTTCTCATCTATAAAATGGGAATCATAATACTTACATGTCCTACTTCACAGAGGTGCTATGAAGAAAAAACTTTGTAAATAACATATCTAACACTTCCCGTGATGTTTGGCACATGGGAGATGCTTAATAAGTGCTTGCTGACTTGACTATTTAAATGTGAGTCATTATTATGATTGTAAAAATAATCCTTGATTAAACTGGCAACAGAAAATTTCACTAATCCTCAATTAACCCCAAATTAAATGAAAGGTCCATTTTAGCACCCTAACAATAATTGGTAAAATTTCAAGGCCACAATCCTGGATTATTTCTAGGTTGGGCTTAGTTATTTTCAAAGATTCCATTTATCAGGGTGATGACTAAAATGGCATTATCTAGTCCTTCCGAATACCTGAAATTGAAAAGAAATGTATTTTAGTACATAGCATGCTGGTCTTGGACTCCATAAGACCTAAGTTCAAAACCTCCTTTGGACTCTTACTAGCTGTATGACAATAGGCAAGTCACTAAACCTCTATGAGTCTCCCTTTCCTTATGATATTATATCTGTAGTAACTATCTCACAGGGTGTCGTGAGGTTCTGATGAGATGCTGCACGTAGAGTGTGTAGAATGCAAACTTTAAGATGTTATGTAAATATCAGTAATGTGTTGCTTTTTATCGCCATGCTACAGGGAAAGAGATCTGTTTTAAAAGGCTTGGCTGTTTTTCAAATGACAAACCATGGTCTGGAACGCTCCAGAGACCTTTTAAAGTACTCCCCTGGTCTCCTGAGGATATCAATGTCCGTTTCCTTCTCTACACTAAGGAAAATCCAAACAACTTCCAAGTAAGATTAATTTATGGAAATAAACAGGTTATTTTTCTTTGATGTCAAAGTTATAGTGGTATTATAATAGTGGAAGTCATTACAGTAATCATGGTATTGTGGAAAGAGCCCTGGGCAAGGCACTAGAAGACATAGGATCTCATCCTAGTTCTGATACTTCATGATGTTGGGTAGGTGATTTCTTTTTCTGGGCTTCAGTTTTCTCATTTGTAAAATGAGGAGATTGGAGTAAATGGTCTCTGATGCCCCTTCTAACTTTAATCTCTGACTAGTAAATGCTCTATTAACAAACCTTTACATGTATTTAGGGAGCTTGAATTGCTATTTCAAGGAGCCCTACTTTGATTCTATAAATATGTTGGACACAGAGTCTATTGTCTGCTCGTTTTATTATGGGCTGTTGAGTGAAATATAACTTATGCATGTACAGTTAAACCAAAACTTCTTAAGTACTGCTGTGTGCAAGGCACTGTGCTAAGGTACTGTTTATAGACAGAAACAATCCCTGCCTTCAAGGAGCTTACATTCCACATGGGTGACATAACATGCAAAATAGAGCCATATATTTGAGATAATTTAAGAAAAGAGAGAGCATGACAACTGAGGGGATCCAAAAAAGGTTCAAAGAGAAGGTGGCACCCAAACTGAGTCTTGAAGGAATTAGGGATTCTGAAGGGCAGAGGTGAGAAAGGAGTGCATAGCCAACATGGTAGAGAGATGAGTTCGGGGAATCACTACTATAAAAGTTGACTGAAATGTACATTACATGAAGAAGAGTAACATGAAATAAGTATTGAAAGGTTGTTGACAGTCAGATTGTTGAGGGCTTTATTAAAATAACAGCAACAGTACCTCTCTTTGTAAATGGAAGATGGTCACATTTGCATAGTCAGTGTTTTGAACTGGGCTTGACCTAGTTCCTTATGTCTATAAAACAGAAGGAGCAAAGTGGTGCCCAGGTGGAGCTTGAGGGTCATACAGGAGAGACATGAGGTAATAATTTAGTATAAAACAGAAAGTTGTCTGCTGCATTGTATATTATTCTCTTCTCTTAAGTTGGAAAAAAAACATAGTACATACATTGTTATATAGCTTCTCACATGTTTAACAGCATCAACTGAATCCTCAAAACCAAAAGTAGGGATGTAACAACAAAGGTCTGGTGGCTAGATAAGGAGCTCTGAATGCAATGGATATGGATTTCTCCATCATATTGAGGCACCCATCTACCTTCTCATCCATCCACGTGACTATAGTTTCCATACAGCTGTCCAAGGATTTGTTCAGTTCCCACATCAAAGGTCAAAAGATTTATATTTTAAATTAGGTCTCATAGATCCTTCATTCTTATCCCTATGGATAGGAGCACTTTTCCACTGGGCTTGGAAAGCTTAATGTGATATCATTACTTTTTTTATCCCCACCCTTCTTCCTGCAGTAGAACCTGATTTTTAAAATTATTTTTGCATCAGTGGAATGAGGTCATATGGAGCCATCTACAAAATCTTGCCAAATCTCCCTTATGACCAAGGGCATGTGTTCCAAAGACAGATTTTTCAGGATGAGGGGTGTAGTCTGTGACCAGGGACAGGTTACAATAAACCGTTCACCCCAGGGATTGAGCCTATGTCTTTAATTTTGTTAGGTCCAGGAACTAATCTGCTAGATTGATCAACCACAGATTTAGGAAAATCAATGTTTAATTTCTACTCCCTTTCATTTAAAACAGATTATCCTTCCAAGTGATCCATCTAACATTGAGGCTTCAAATTTCAAAACACATCGGAAGACTCGTTTCATCATCCATGGCTTCTTAGACACAGGGGAAGAGTCTTGGGCAATAGACATGTGCAAGGTAGGAGGCAGAAATCTGGTGCTATAGGTTTTTATTCTGACATCTTGAAGCAACAGAGCTTCCATCAGCTTCCAAGGAATAGTTTCAAATATATATTAGAGTGTGGCTTGCAGCCCCTGCTTTGATAGCCCTGGGATTGATAAATGAGATATCCTCTTAAAAAATGTTTGTCCTTGAATAATAATGGTTTTCTATCACTAATGGTAATATGTCAGGATAATTAAGGATAATCAATTCCCCATTTTCTCACAATGTATTATCTCTTACATATCTTATGGCCTTCAAAGTGACTCTTGCCCAAGCAGCCACTGTGTAGCTATAAGGCTGAAGAAATCTGCCCCACACCAATCGGTACAGCTCAGTGGTGAGGGCAATAGTTGATGTCACAGACACAAATTGTAAAGGAACTGTAGAGTGGCTGAGATCATAATTGCTATCTACTGTCTTGGGGCATAAATAGACTACCAGATGCGGTCCTTAATGAATTCAAAGATTTACTGGTCACCTTAATAACAGCCACAGTGATGGAGGGATACTTATCCACTGGCTCATCTACTGTAGAGGAACAGTCATTCAGTCAATAGACCTATATTAAGTTAAGCACCTACCATGTGCCAGACACTGTGCTTAGCACTGAGGATACAAAAAGAGGCAAAAAGACATCCTTGCCCTCAAGGAGCTTATAATCTAATGATTGTATAATGGGGGTAGGGCTAATCCCAAATCTCTCAGTTCAAAATCATAAAAAGTCTTTCAATTCTTCTCCAACCCGTTGTTCCCATAAAGATGGGAGGCATTAATATCTCTCCCCTCCCAGGTATTAGAACTGAAAGGTAACTTAGAAACACATCATGTTGTCTGACTCTCTCATTTTGCTGATAAAGGACACTGAGGCTCATAAGGGAAAAGTAGGACTCATCATCTGATTCCAAGTGCTATGCTAATTCTTTGCATCTTCCCCTTAATCAGACTCAATTCTCCTTCATTTTACTTTCTAAAAAGAACAAAGGTAGTTGCTCTGGATTCATTTGGCAACCATTAGAAGCAGTTCCTCCTGCCAATTCTTCCTTGATATCAACTTTTAAAAAATTCTTACTTTCCATTTGCCACCATAAATCTTTCTTCCCTTGTCTTGCCAATCTCATCCCCCAATAACTTAGTAATGGCTCCCTGCCCATATGATCAAAATTTCCTTCATAATTCTTGACATGATATATACATTCTCCCAGGCAAAGGGGGCTAATATAGGGAGTGTGTTACAAGAAAATACAAATAGCTTTGTATTTGAAGTAAGAACACATATATTTGAACCCCCAATGTGCAACTTATTAGCTATGTGAACTTGGATGAGTCATTCGCCTTCTCTTGACCTTATTTGCTTATCTGGAAGATGAGAGGACAAGGGTAGATGATCTCTAAGGGCCCTTCCAGTTTTAAATTCATGACTTTTGGACCTCTCTGAACCAGTTTCCTTTTCTTGTTAAGTGGAGATAATAATATTTGTACTACCTACCTCTTAGAGCTGGCATGAAAATCAAGTGAGGTGACCTGTAACAAATGCTAGATAGGCAAACTTCCATTAGAATCTGATGCCGTGACCATCTTGTTCTCAAAGACTTTGCCAATGGAAAATAAGATGCAAAGTGTTCAAATATAACCCTGGTGATGGGCTGTATGACCGAATGCTTTACACGGTGCCTGTAACACAGCAGGCACTTCATAAATATATTGACTGAATTGAATTGAAGGCTAAGGATAGCTTAGCTGACCATACACAAATTCAGTACCAGAATGTGGACATCCAGGTGATGGATTTTTTTCCTTAATTTGTGATTATGAGGTATAGTTAGGATGATCCTTACATCCAGAATCTTCTAATTCAACCAGTGATATTTCTGAAGCATTCTCATATCTCAAAAAACTACAAAACTTTTGCATAGACAAACTAGACCTATTTTAGCTCAACGACTTCTCAAGTTGGAAGCTTTAGCTTATAACTTTATTATGGCTTACTTGTTTATGGCTTATGGTTCTGGTCTTCATGAGAGAAAGATAAAGTTAATGTTGAGCAAACTAGAGTCAGAGACAGGGAAAGTTTCTGACAGTTGCCTCCTTTCTTTCTCCCCATATAAACAGCAGCCAAACAGCCCCAGAATTGTTTGGGTTTTTTTGTCTTGGCAATTATGAAAGTTGGTGGGATGAGGAGGAAAAGTATGGCACCATTCTGAAATCTTATATTTGCTCTCAGAATTTGTAATTTTACTACTGCTGTTGGCATGCATAATGATACAAAAGCCTCCCTTTTTTGCTCCAACTGATTGCAACCTGTCACACAAATATTTTCCAGGGTGTTTTCCTTGGAGCAAACACCCACACATAGAAAGTAGTTAATAATATTAACAGGGAAACAGTAGACTTTAAAAAAAATAGGTTGAGTATTGGCCTGAGACTTCAGTTATCTAGTTAGCAACTTCCTTTCAAGAAAGGCAGTTTAGCTCAATAGGAAGAGAACTGATTTTGGGACATGATAAGAGGTATGAGGTCAATCAACCAACTTATCCACAGGCATTTATTAAGTACTTGCTTTGTGCCAGCCACTGTGCTAGTTTCGTGTGATACAAAACCAGAGGTGAATTAATCAGTCCCTGCCCTCAAGGAACTTACATTCATCCTCTATGAATCTATGACTTTCTCTCAAGGTTTTGTCCTTGCTTTGACTGATCATCTGGGTAAACTTGGGCAAATCTTCTCACATCCATGGATCTAAATTTCTCTATTTGTGAAATGAGACAGTCAGGGTAGATGGATTCTTGGATGTAGTCCAGCTCCAAAATTCTATGAAATTTTGCGTACTTCTTCCTGTTTGAACCTCAATTTCCTTATCTGTAAAATGGAGGAATCAAGAGAGCTGCTCTCTAAGATTCTTACATCTCTAACATTCTATGAGTCTTTTACTTGCTTCCCACTTAGTCTTCATAAATCTTTCAGCCTACATCATGGTCTTGAAGCTGTCCCAGAGTTACATCTGTTTATGACCTACCCTGAAGTTCCCAAGTATCCTAAAATTTGTGAGAAAGAGAATTATTGCCTAAACAAAGCTGGATCAAAAGTTTGAGCATGAACTTCCCTAATGTTCAGTTGTTCCCTTGAAGCAAGAAAAAATTTTAGAGGGAGGTTTTTTTTAAAAAAAAAGAATGAATGCTGTTGAAAAACAAACAAACACCACCCCAATCCTTCTCTGTCAAAGGAAGAGATGTTAAGGTAACCTGGTCATTACATGCCTATGACTCATTGTACATTGTATACCTCTATAGGACTGATTTCTTGGTTAATTTCTTTACTGTTATGTTTTCCTCAGAAAATATTACAGGTGGAAAATGTGAACTGCTTCTGTGTTGACTGGAAAAAGGGTTCACGAACAAGATATGTACAAGCAGCCAACAACATACGGGTAGTGGGAGCTGAAACAGCCTATCTGATCAATGTATTATCAGTTAAGTTGCCTTCTTTGGGCTGTGCAGAAGGACATATTTGTTCTTAAAACTGATATGGTGTCTAGAATGAACCTTCCCAAGTGTCATCATTCCACGTCTAATGTGATGGTTCACTCAGTACCAGAGTATTTAGATAAAGTTCCTTGAATAAAAATATATCCAATAATCCCTAGGTAAAAGTGGTCCCCAAGGTGGTAAAAATCAGGAAGGTAAAAGTCATTGGCAAGTAGATTAAAGCAGTCATCAAGGAAATTCCCTGGATTCATTGGAATTCCCTCCCCAAATCCTAAAACTATAAAGCTATTTTTATATCTTCCATGCCCAAACATCCCATAGTTGAATCCCAGATCATTCTCTGTGGGGGCAAAGTTAACTCAAATCTGCCCAAGTCTGCTCCATCAATTCTTGGTTCACATCAATCTCCATTGAGAATGTAAGAGTTAACTCAAGCTTCTCTAGTTCCCCAGCACAAGTAAAACAAGAGTACTAACAAGAGTCTTGGGATTTTGGGCACACTAACAAGTTATAGACAGTATTTGTATTGTAACTATAACTCACATTTATGGAGTATCTTTAAAGATAGTACATGACGTCCAGAAGATAGGTGACTTTCCAGAGAGTTATTAGAAAAATGTCTGTGGGCAGCTAGGTGGCACAGTGGATAGAGCCTGAAGTCAGGAGGACCTGAGTTCAAATCCTGCCTCAGACCAAACACTTGTCACTTACTAGCTGTGTGACCCTGGACAAGTCACTTAACCCCAGTTGCCTAAAAACAAAAAAAAAAGTCTGGAATATTTTGGAAGGGCCCTAAAGTCAGGCCTGCAGTTGATCTAATCTGCCACTGGTCAGCAGTATTAGCATTTCCAAGCAGCAGGAACAGCATTCAGCTATATGAAACTGACTGATTTTATGAGTTCGACGAGTAGTTTTTGCCTTTTTTTCTGTCCCCCACTGCCAGTGTCAGCCCCATCTGGTTCCTTTTTTCCTCAGCTAACAATACTCCCAAGTTTAGGGTGGACTCAGGCAAAATGGGGGATAGGGACATCGGCACAGGGAACCAACCCCGATAGGCCACCGGCACTCCTTAAGATTGAGGTTGAATACTGCTTGTTAATATATTTCCTTTTGCATTTTTTCAAACTGTGGGTGGGCATTCTGCTGCAGTCAGTACTGCAGTGTGACGTGAGGAGGTTGTGATCTTCCAAGGAGTGGGGGTGGGGGTGGGGTTGAATGTGGAGGGGGAGTGGAGAAAGAGCGACAAAGCACTCAAACTGCTTTTTAAAACATGCTTGTTGAATTCTGGGCTGGACTGGTACCCGTTACAATTGATGAGAATCCTGGCCAGCCTGCATGGCACTGGTCTCTTGGCCCCTGGTGGTGTTACACAGGCCATCTGCCCCTGTTAGGGAGCACCCAGGTATGGCAGCATGAGAAAGTGAGTCCTGAGACTCACTTCACTTGATAACATTGGGAGCATTGGGGGTGGCAGCAGGGGGCTAGGATGGAGTTGGGGAACAGTTCTGTTAGATGGCTTGAAGCTTAAAAGTAAGCTGTGAAGTGTCCAAGGTGGCCCAAAGAAGCATTCCCTGCCCCCTATTTGTTGGTGCCTTCATGCAAAGCCCTAGTTGCCAAGTCCCAGTTAGGGCTCAGAATGAATACCAGAAAGACAGTGCTGCCCTTTGAAGAAGCTCTCCTTTCTACCAGACAGAGTTTGGATATTCTCCTTCTAATATTCACACCATTGGTCACAGCCTGGGAGCTCATGTTGCTGGGGAGGCTGGGAGGAGACTCCAAGGCCAAATTGGCAGGATCACAGGTATGCTGAAGAGAGGGTGACAATGACGACTGATGATGCTAGAATTTATCTAACGCTTTGGGGGTTGTGAAGTTCTTTGCAAAGGTTCTTTTGCCTGATTCTCACGACTCTGTGAAGCATTAGTATCCCCATTTTACAGATGAATAAACTGATGTTAAGAAAGCTTAAATGACTTGCCAGGGTCACACTGCAAGTAAGGGATAGGATTTTGAAATCATGCCAATGCTCTATCATGAAAACTTCTCCAATATTAGCTGTGGTAGAGCCTGATGCTGGGACAGGAAATGGGTAGGAGGAGGAAGAAGAAGAAAATATTTCAAAAAGAAAACATCTCTAGTGTGATTCATTGCATCTTGAGGATTCAGAAGGCAATTTAGAATCTCGAAGTGCCTCAGGTCATCATTGTAAGTATCATTTTGCTAGTCTGTGGTTGAGAGTATAGGGTCTACACTGAGCCTATAAGCTATCCTGGAAGCTGTATTTAAAAACTGTGTTGATTTTTCATTTGCTTCTTTTTCACACAAAAAATAAAAGGCAAACCAAGGTTAGAAGGAAATAAGAAAGCTGGGAAACAATTTTATAGCCAGTGTTTCTGATAAAAGCCTCATTTCTAAAATATATAGAGAATTAAGTCAAATTTATAAGAATACAAGTCATTTCCTAACTGATAAATAGTCAAAGGATATAAACAGGCAGTTTTTAGATGAAGAAATTAAAGCTATCTATAGTCACATAAAAAATGCTCTAAATCACTATTGATTAGAGAAATGCAAATTAAAACAACTCTGAGGTACCATATCACACCTATCAGATTGGCCAACATGACAAAACAAGAAAATGATAAATGTTGGAGAAAATGTGGGAAAATTGGAACACTAATGCATTGTTGATGGAGTTGTGAAATGATCCAACCATTTTGGAGAGCAATTTGGAACTATGCCCAAAGGGCTATAAAAATGTGCATACCCTTTGACCCAGCAATAGCACTTCTAGGGCTGTATTCCAGAGAGATAATACAAATGGGAAAAAGACCCACATGTACAAAAATATTGATAGCAGCTCTTTTTGTGGTGGCAAAGAATTGGAAATTGAGAGGATGCCCATCAGTTGAGGAATGGCTGACCAAGTTGTGGTATATGAATGTAATGGAATACTACTACACTATAAGAAATAATGAGCAGGCAGATTTCAGAAAAACCTAGAAAGATTTATGAGAACTGATGCTGAATAAAGTGAGCAGAACCAGGAGAACATTGCACACAGTAATAGCAACATTGTGTGATGACCAATGTTGATAGACTTAGGTGTTCTGAGTCATGCAACGATCTAAGACAATTCCAAAAGCAAAAAATGCTATCCACATCCAGACAAAGAACTATGGAGTCTGAATACAAATTAAAGCATGCTATTTTCTCTCTTTTTTTTCTTTCTCTTGGTTTTTCCCTTTTGTTCTGATTCTTCTTTCACAACATGACCAATGTGGAAATATGTTTAATATGATTATACGTGTATAGCCTATATCAGATTGCTTGCCCTCTTGGGGAAGGGTGAGGGGAGAGAGGAAAAAAAATTGGAACTCAAAACTCAAAATCTTATAAAAGTGAATATTGAAAACTCTCTTTACATGTAATTAGAAAAAATAAAATACTATTAAGTAGGGGGGGAAGAAATTCAGAGGAACATGGGAAGCCCTGTATCCTTATATGAACTGATGCACAGTAAAACAGAACCAGGAAAATATAGACGACTTCAAAAATGTCATGAAAAGAACACTATAATGAAGGCAAGTGTCATAAAATTGTAACAACCAATCCTAGCCCCAAAGAGAAGAAAAAAATACCTTCCTCCATTCCTTGTGGAAGTAAACTACAGGTACAAAATATTGCGTACACAGTTATATATAGTTGCTGTAAAAAAAAAAAAAGGAAAGAAAAAGAAAGAAATGTGGGAAAAACCTTGCCTTTTCCTGTTAACACTGGTTCTAACATCACTTTTAACAACAGTAACCAAAAAATTGTATTTCCTGACCATCTACAAAGCACAAGAAATATTTTGTGAAGTCCCCCTAGAGAGTTGGCATTTGTTCATTGAATGATATAAATAACATAGTACAAAGGACATAGATCTGATTCAGCAATATGGGGGGCCCACAAGAAGAATCTTCACACCAGCAATTTACCATATTTCTGTTTCTTTGACAAGTTTTAAACTTGTGTTCAAATTCACATTGTGGATTTCAATTTTTCATATAAACATCTCTGCATCTGGGGAAAATTTTTTTTTAAAAGGCAGAACAAATATTCTAGTTATTGTAGCTGGGTTTTCGGGGAAGGGTCATTGATTGGTGATAGACCTAAGTCAATCAAACATTTATCATGTTTCCTGTTTCCATTGATCTGGCTGTGACTGAAAAAAGCAGAGGGAGGGCAGAGTAAAGAATTACTCACAGACATTTCAGAAATGCTCTCTTTATGTCTAATTGCTACTCAGTTGGTGGCACCTCCTAACAACTTAAGTTTTTCTAAACCAGCTCTTCTGTCAGAGAACTCAAGTAGAGAAACCAAGTGGTGGAGTGGAAACAGTGAGGATTCCCAGGTTCTAATCCTGGCGTTGCCAAGAACTCCCTGTATGATCTTGGGCAAGTTACTTCTGTTTTCCAGGCTTCCTTTTCCTTAGTGATAAAATGAGGAGGATTAGACTAGATAAAATTTAAAGTCCGTTACTGCTCTTGTTTGTAACTGTGTATCATTGTGGGAAGAGCCCTGGATTTGGCCATCAGAAGACTTGGCTGCTTTAAGCATCACTTTGCTACTTACTACCTGCATGACCCTGGGCAAACAACCTCTCAGCCTCAGATTTCTCATCTGTAAAATGTAAGCTTTGGAGCAGATGACTCTAAAGACACTTCCAGCTTTAAATCTGATCTGTAAACAAGCATGTCCTGGGGGATCTCTTGCTATTTAAAGGTACCCTTTTTAGAATTGAAGAGTCCTTTATCAGTGTTAAACATTACACAGTGACCTGTCTATTTTGGAAGAGTGGATGGGTGGTTGAATCTCTGATTCTCTTCAAGTAGAAAACAACTGTTTATAATTTTTTTCCCTCTAGGCTTAGATCCAGCTGAGCCTTGTTTCCAGAATACTCCAGAAGAAGTCCGACTGGATGCCAGTGATGCCATGTTTGTTGATGTGATTCACACAGACGCTGCTGCTATGTTGCCAAACCTGGGTAAGCGTCTCACCTTGAATCCTATAATTGGAACCAGCTGTAGTTAAACTCCTGACAAGGTGCCTGGGAGTCAGGACCTGGCAGTAACTTAGCATCTTTTGACCCCTGTTTTCAAATGTTTTAGGTTTAGGAATGAGCCAACTTACGGGACATCTGGATTTCTTTCCAAATGGTGGAAAACAAATGCCTGGATGTCAGAAAAATATTCTTTCAACCATTATTGATATAAATGGAATATGGGAAGGTATGTATATTAAGCAAACTAAGAAGATGATGACTTCCCCATTTTGGAAGCTGTCAAAAATTTGGCAGCTAGAATTCTCTCCTGGCAGAGATAAATATTATGTCTCATCCTGACAGTGTGCCATAGATAGATTCTATTGAATCATAGATATGGAGCTATTAAAAGGACCTTAGAAGCTGTCTAATTTAACTTTCCCATTTACAGATTGAAGAAGTGAAGCCTAGAGAGGTTAAGTCACTTACCAATGTTCACCCAAGTAAGACCTTAGATTTGAATTTTAATCTAAGCAGGGCTTAGATTTGAATTTTAATTCAATTGCATTCAGATTCTAAATCAGTTTTTTTTCCTACTATTTCATCTACATTTGACCAAAAACATACACTCTAAAGTAAGACCAACCTTACCTCTGGGTGAATAAGCAGGCATCAGTGAATGTCCTGGCTTGTGTGTTTTGGGTGGCCTTATGATAAGGAGAACTGTGGTTTGGGAAGGCTATATTCTCTCTCTCTCTCTCTCTCTCTCTCTCTCTCTCTCTCTCTCTCTCTCTCCTTACAGCAGCTTAATCCTATGACATCCCTGCGTGGGTCATTGTGCAATTTCTGACACATCGGTAATTCAGTTCCATAAGCATTAAAAAAAAAGTACCTACTATGGTCAAAGCACAGTGCTAGTTGATGGGGATGCAAAGACAAAAAAAAGAAAGATACAGGCTTTCCCCTCAAGGTGTTTACATATTACTACAACAGAAGAAAAGCTAATGTTTTTCCTTGAGATGGGCTTTAGTTTACTGAATAACCTTCTTGGAATTTCCATCAGAACTCCTTGGGAAGAAAACTAGAAGGAAGCCAATGAGCTTGAGAATAGTTTGCTATGTTTTTGCCATTCTTTATCAACATCTCATTTGGGCCAGGTCATGTTGTAATAACTCACATGTTTTATTCCACTTTGTGAAAAAATGTGGTATAGTAGATAGAGCGTTATCTTTGGAATCAGGAAAACATGAATTCAGTTCTTGCCACTAATACATACTTGCTGTGTTTATAACTAGATAAGTCACTTAGTCCTCTCAGGGCTCTGGGCAACTGTTGGTAACTATACACTACAGACCAGTTGCTAACCTGTGGTGATAGATAAAGTTTCTTCCCTGAGAATTCCTCCTCCCAATGAAATCTCAGGACTGGGCCAAAAAAAAAAAAAGTGTTACTGACTGCCCCTCCCCCAACCAAATGTGACTGTTTAATATTATACCAAGTGATTAACACCAGGTGATCATGTGAATTAGAAAACAAATAACTACTTAGCCCTTTCAGAAAGGAAAGTCAAGTGACAACAATGGTCCCTAACTCTGGGGAGATGGTGAGCAGGGCATACATAATAGAAATTAACATGGCCTTAATTACAGAAGTAATTTCAAGTGGGCAAGAACATTAAAACTGAAGGCTGGGTCTATTCTGTGACGCTCAGAGTCACTAGTTATGGGCACCAGGGAACAATCTAATCCACTTTCTCTCTCTTGCTTGGGCAGCAATTTTGGATTAAAGAAACAAGCATAAAATGGGTTCTGTTGTGCAGTAAGCAATGGCAGTGGTGGCCAGATCATCTTCTTACTAGAAGTTATTGGGCATTAGGAGTTGTAGAGGGCTTAGAGAGTGTTTTTCTGTGAAAATAGACAATGTTTAAGGAACCTTCCCTAGATGATGGAAAAGAAAGTCCATTTAAGTATCTGGGATATTTCCTAGGTGTGGCCTGCCTCCAGGATAGATAATTCGCTTGGCAGCTTCTTTCAAAGGAATGTGTCAGAAAGATTCCCGAGACCTAGAGTTGGAACACCTGGATTCTCAGGTTGGTGGGATCTCAAAGTTGGAAGGGAGTTCAGAATCCATACAACCCGAGCCTGATTAAGAATTCCTTCTGCAACCCTGTTGACCAGTGGTCATCTAACCTTTTCTTGTAGTTCTCCAATCAGGGGAACCCACCACCTCCTACAGCAGCCCACTCCATTGCAGAATAGCTAGAGCTGTTAGGAAATGCCTTTGACAGCAAAGCTAAACCTTCCTCTGTAACTTCTACCCATTGCTTTTAACTCTGCCCTTTAGGGTCAAACAGACCTAGCTTAATTCCTCTTTCACATTTTAAGATGGGCATTGGCAAGTTGAGAGAGTCTAGAGGAGGGTAACAGAACAGTGAAGGGTTTTGAGAACATGCCTTTTGAGAATCTAGCAGACAAACTGAAGATTTTGAGAGTGAAGAAGACTTAGGGGAAAGGTGTGAAGAAATGAT
This sequence comes from Vombatus ursinus, assembly GCF_900497805.2. Lineage (NCBI taxonomy): Eukaryota > Metazoa > Chordata > Mammalia > Diprotodontia > Vombatidae > Vombatus > Vombatus ursinus. Next base: position 3,763,324 of record NW_020948983.1, on the reverse strand, counting down.
AGCTTTCCTCAAGTATTAAAAAAATCTAGCCAGTGGCCTTCTTAAAATATTGTGCCCGGGGTGGGGGGCAGCTAGGTGGCGCAGTAGATAGAGCACTGGCCCTGAAGTCAGGAGGACCTGAGTTCAAATCGGACCTCAGACCAAACACTTGACACGTACTAGCTGTGTGACCTTGGGTAAGTCACTTAACCCCAATTGCCTCACTCAAAAAAAAAATATGGTGCCCAGAAATGAACACAATACTCATGATGTGATCCAGTCAGCTGAGCACAATATATGTCACCTGGCCAGAGCACCTGCATGCTTTTCATCCTAGGCCTGGGAATGCAGCTTAAGAGCTCATCACCTATGTAGCCTTTTATGTTACTAATGATCAAATGAGACAATATTTGTAAAGTGCTTAGCACACTTTAATGTGCTAATAAATATGTGTTCCTCTTTTCAAAAAAAAAAAAAGAGCTCACCATCTTCTTTGGATGATATTGACTCCTATGACTCACTATTAACTCAGTTTGAACTTGTATCCCACTAGAAGCCCCATGTCTTTCTCAGATCAACTACCATCTAGATGTGCCTTTCTTGCTTCATACTTGGGATGCAGATCCTTAATGTCCTCACTCTTCTCCTTACTGCTAGGTTGTCCTTTGACAAGTTCTTTTATTTCTTTGAACCTCCCTTGACCTCAGTCTCCCTTTTTGTAAAATGAGGGGGTCTAACCATTTAACCTCTAAGGTGTCTGTCTTTTTCACAGTTTCTAAGGTCTCTTCCAACTCTAGCATTCTAAGAGACATGTGCAATTAGAAAGTAATTTTAATAGCTGGAATTTGATTGGGGAAAGTGACAGAAAAAAAATTAAAATTACAGCAGTAGTCATGGTGATTCTATTAATAATGGTTTTGTTTTATGTCCCAAGACACAAAAAGAAGAAAAGCTCTGAAAGTTTCTTGGCTATTGGGCAAGCACTTTTTTATGGACCTGGAGTTTATAAGTACTTTAGACAAATAGTCTAGATTCATGCCACAATAGGGCTAGCAGGTGTAACCCATAAACCAGAAGCTCTTGAAGACTCCACCAAGCCTCATCTGTCTAGTTTCTGGATTTCCTTATAGTAAAACTCTGCTCCACCCTATTCTTTACCCATATCATTGAGTTTTTACTATATCATGTAATAAGGCATATCCTTCCTGAGCCAGACTCCAGTGATGTCCTGTTCTGCACAATTGCCGTAATGATTGTGATGTCAAAGTTGCTTTCTTACATTAGAATATCTAGTTCACCCTATTAGTTACCTATACTTTGTTTATTTGTGTACAGATATTTGAGGCTATGAGTTTCATGCTGACTCATTTCTTGGATTCTTGAAAATTTATGGATGACTGAATTGCTTAGTATCTCTAATGTTATTTTTCTTTCTATATTATCTTTACCCTCTGTGATAACTAGTTTAGTAATGCACACACATAGAGTAAAAAAGAGAGGCAGTTTTCTTTCCTCTCCCATTTTCCTCCTCCTCTTCCTCCTTCTCCTTCCTTTTCAGATTAAACTCTTTTTATTATATTTGCATGATTCCAAAGAATTACATTCTCAGTCCCTTCTAGGTGTTCTCCATCTCTGGCCATGAGCCTGTCATACCTCTATTTTTAGCCATGGTTGAGAAATTCAAATCCCATTTTTAGATACCATTTTCTTAAGTAGCTGTTTACTTCCCACATCTGCTTATCTCTTCCAAAGCTCTCTCCATGATAGATGTTGATATATTTGTTGAATGACTGAATTTCCTAAACTGCAGTTGTATGTTTAAAACATCAAAATATTGGTCAAATCAGTCCACTTAGTGGTGGAAAAATCAATCAAACCAGTTGTTTGCTGTTATGTAGACAAAACAACCCATTTGATGGCCATTTTTACTTTTCAAGTGGTGATTTTAGCTTTGAGTACGCACAGCTTGAATTCAAGTTATGGGAGGCTAGAAATAGTTACAGGTCCCTTAAGTAATAGTGAAGAATTCTGCAAATACTCTTGAATGTAAAGAAATTGTAATATATATAAAAATCCTGACACTGACCTAGGAAGTGTGTAAATGATTTTAAGTACAAAAACAACAAACAAAATACCAAAGTCTAACTGCCTTGGTCAAATTTTTTAATGGGAAAATGAAACTGCATTCTTGCTGAGTTTAATTGAAGTTTGTCTCTCCAGGATCACGTGATTTTGCAGCTTGCAATCACTTGCGAAGCTATAAATACTACTCGGAAAGCATCCTCCAACCCGACGGCTTTCTTGGTTATCCCTGTACTTCCTATGAGCTTTTCAACTCGGCAAGTGATCTATCCTCCACACCCCAAAACGTGAGTTTTAACTCCAAGACACTCCATCTTCACAGAACATAATTTTGTTCTACCAAAGAGTGGAAAGATAGAATTGTGAGTTGGATTTAGTTTAAACAATTAATAAATATCTATTAAATCTTTACAATGTTCAAGGTACTACGCTAAGTACTGGGGGGGGGGGTAACAAAAGAGGCAAAAAAGAGTCCCTGCCCTCAAGGAGCTAACAATCTAATGGAGGAGAAAACATATAAATAAACATATACAAAGTAAGCTTACAGGATAAATAGGAAATAGTTAACAAATGGAAGACACTGGTATTAAGAGGGGTTGGGGAAGGTTTCCTGTAAAAGCTGGAATGTAGGTCCAGTTTTGGAAGACCTAGGTTCAAGGCTGGTTTCTGACATATACTAGCTATGGAACTATGGTCAAGTCACTTAATTCTAAGACTATGAAATGCAGAATGCCTTGCAGTCTACATCATTGATGGAGAGCATTCCCTCTTTAATGAAATCGCAGGTCAAGACAAGTCTCAACAACAAAAAATAAAATAAAATAAGATACATAAATCATAATCCTGCCATTGACCCCATCACATTGACTAATGGAAGTAAAATGATGGTATGGGAAAACTTCAACAGCATATGATCATAAGACAAGAATTCAAAAAACATGACATAACGGAGGGTCAAACTGCCCCAGTCACAGTGGAGTGCCAAAGGAAATTGGCTACGAAATTGGAGGGGGTAGCCTTCTAACTTCTTGTTGTTCAGTAGTAATCTTACCCCACAGAGAGCAGGTAATCACCAAATATGTCAAATAAATGATTCAACATACTACATTTCACAGACAATTAATTTCTTTTTGCCAACCAGGATGGATGTTTCCCTTGTCCAAAAGAAGGATGCCCAAAGATGGGTCACTATGCTGACCAGTTTAAGGGAAAAACAAAGGCATTGGGGCAGACATTTTTCCTGAACACTGGAGATAATAATGACTTTGCTCGTGAGTTTCTTTTTTCTTTCCTATGTCATTTTTATAATCCTTGCAAGTAAACTTAATTTTTTCTAAGACTCTATCCCCCCCCCCTTTTCTTTACTGGCTTGACTTTCCTCTGGGGATATAGAAAGGAAATGAATAAGTTCATCATTATGATCCATCTGTTATAAGTCTTCTCCTAATGGATCAATAGAAAACCCATACATATGTAAATGTCTGTTGACTTGTGGGCAGAGCCCTAGCTAAAGCCAGAAACAAGAAACATAGTACAAGTATTCTTTTCAATGTGATAAACAGGTGACCTTAATGTGTTTTCTTTGAGCAGGTTGGAGGTACAGAATATCAGTCACACTCTCTGGGGAGAAAAAATTGAGTGGGTATATCAGGATTGCTATGTATGGAAGTAATGGCACTTCAAGACAATATGACATTTTCAAGTAAGTTGAATATTCAAGTAAAATAGTCATTCTTTTATACGTATTATGTTATTCTTTTCCATTCTTAAGTACTTTGCTTTACCCAATAGAAGTGCTCTTATATATAAAAAGCACACATATATATATACACATACATATATGCACACATATACAAACATACATTATATAGGTACATATATAAATATATATATGCTTACATATAAATTAATTTTTAAACCATTAAAAATGGGAAACATAGAATTTCAGAGACAGAAGATGTCATCTGGTCTTAACCCAGCTTGTCTAAGAGACGGAGAAACAATGCAGAAAAGTGATGATTGTAGACAATTAGAACTAGAAGGGTAAGAGCCACAAACAGCATACAGTATGAAGTCTACAGGAATCTTTCCCAGGTGCCAACCACAGTGTGGTGTTGAGTACTTCCTCCTTTGGAGGGTTTCCACGTTTCTTGTTCCTTGGGTAACTGCTATTCTACCCCTTGAAGAAAGTGAAAATCTTTGACTCAATCTCAATTACATCCACACATCTCCCTTCCCCTCTCCCATCACCAGTTGGACAGTTCTCCAACTGTCCACCCACTTCCACCCTCCAGCCCCACTGAATTTGCAATGATTCGATTTGGTCTGATCTAATTATACCTGTAAGAAAAGAAATTGTAGCTTCGTCTAGTATAGGGGTTCTCAAGCAGGCATCATCAAAATTATTTTAAAAATTGTATCATTGTCCTTTGTAATCCTTTGTATTTTTTTAAATGCATTTAACACATTTTTTTTTCTGAGAAGGGGACCAACAGCTTCACCAGACTACTAAAGAATTTCATGACACAAAAGAAATTAAAGAATCCATGCTCTAATCTGATACCTCCCTTTTACAGATTAAGAAACTAAAACCTGTTAAAGAGAAGGGACTTGCCCAATGTGTGCTAGGGGAGTCCTGGAGTTAATCCTTTTAGAATGAATACCTTCTAAGTTATCTATTGTGTAAGTTCTCATTTAGGAATATTAGATTTATCTTTAAGTGGAGCATTCATATATTATAAGCAGAAAAAAATCTATATTTTTACTCAATTTTACATTTTCACTTTTGTATGAAGTCAACATCCTACTTTGAAAAAATTTCTAGTCACAACTTTGGTGCCATGCAAATGAATCCAGAATGGTCAATGACATGTTTTAAAATGTGAGGTGGAGATAAGAGTGTGTCTCTGGGCTTTCTTAACTGGGTGTTGGTTCCTTAAAGGGTTAATACTCTTTCCAAGCATCTACCAACTACCAGGGAGAGACTTAGAGAGTGGAGAAAGTAGCATCCCATCATTTTCCAAGCTGAGTTCTGGGAGAATATGTTTTTGGTCTTTTAAAATTATTCAATACACATCCAGGAACCAATCCACAACTACTGTAGGCTTACCCATTTCCAGTGAGTTTGGAGAAGCAGTGAATTTCCAGTTTTCCTAATACACAGTTCATTAGCATGACTTTTCCATGCTTCTCCTCTTTAAGGGGATCCCTCAGGCCAGGTGCAAGTCATAAGAAGGAGATTGACGTTGACATCAATGTGGGGAAAGTGGAACAGGTGAAATTCCTCTGGAACAACAATGTGATGAACCTCTTCCAGCCCACATTAGGTGCTTCAAAGGTCACAGTGGAAAGTGGTGAAGATGGAACACAGTATGTACATTCTGGATATAATAATGATTAATATTTAAATTATACTTAATTTAAATTTTTATTGTTTATTAAGTTAAATGTTTAAATTATATATATTTTTTCTTCACGACAACCCTGTGAGGTAGGCAATGTAACAATTTTTGGAGCCATTTTATGGATGAGGTTGGCTAATTTGCTTAGCTAGTTAGTAAATGACAGTCAGGATTCAAATTCATGTCTCTCCCAACTCAAGTTAACTCTTGGATCATGTGTATTTGTCTGTGTTCCTGCTTTTGTTTTTTGGAAATCAAATGACAATTCACTAAGACCGCGTGGCTCAACAGAAACTGTTGATTAAAAGCAAGAAATAACAGATTAAAAAAGGAGCAGTGATGAGGCTAGACCAACATGAAACACTGTCTGATAGATGCTATGGAAAATATCTAAGAAGTACCACTGGGAAGTCAGTGACACCAGTTCTAGGTGTCATAGTAATATTATTATTCATTATTCAAATTTATTTGATGGGAAGATGTGAAAGATCATAGCATTAGAGAATATGATATGAGTTGGGAACTTGGCCCTGAATGTTCAAATTCTTCCTTTGGGATAAGGCAATTCTCTCTGTGTTGACTGTAGAAAAATATAGAAGTTTGAGGAGAAAATAATGGGAACATAAAGAAAGTCCTAAGAAGGCAAAATAATTCATCATTCTCACTGAAGGATAGGTTTAGACCTAGAAGGGCCCTGATAGTTCATCTAATCTGATTCTTTCACTTTTATAGATGGGTAAATTGAGTCCTAGAGAAGTTCTGTGATGGAACTGGCATAAGAATAGAATTGTTCAGGTGTCCTGACTCTGTATCTTCCCTGAGCAGAGTTTCTATGTTGACCAATTTTTCACGCCCAACTACAGCTTTATTTATCAGCTCTTAGGCTAGTTTCCATGAGTTTGGTCAACCCCAGTGCAGGTAATAGGGAGGAGATGTGTATGGCAAAACCTGGCTAATAGTGAATAATGAGGAAGGAGTAAAGTCTGACTTTGGAGAAAGTCTGAATTATAGATTGTCTTGTTGTTTTGGAGAGAGGTGTGTTTGATCCTATGATATTTTCAGCATGAAGAACTCCTACGGTGAAAACTCTCTACTAATGCTCATTGGCTACATGTGTATAACTAAGTTTCCTGGGATAATGAGAGGTTAAAGGATTTGCCCACTGTCTCACATCCAGGATATGTCCTGGAACAGGATATATCCCAGAGGATAATCCCTCTCTTCTGCACTCCAAGGCTAACATGTTATCTGCTATGACTGTGAATTCTTCTCAGAGTTCAATCAATCAACAAGCATTTATTAAATACTTTCCTTGTGCCAAGCCCTAGACTGAGCGCTAGAAATATAAAGAGAGGAGTAAAACAGACCTTGCCCTCAAGGAGTTTACATTTCTACAGTAAAGACAACACACACATAGGTAGGTAGGTAGGTAGGTAGGTAGATAGATAGATAGATAGATAGATAGATAGATAGATAGATAGATAG
>NW_020948983.1:3743759-3756367 GCF_900497805.2 Vombatus ursinus | reverse complement strand
TAGATAGATAGATAGATAGATAGATAGATAGATAGATAGATAGATAGATAGACAGACAGACAGATAGACATACAGACAAGATAGCCAATGTGGGAATTTGTTTTGCTCAACTAAACATATTTGATATGAGCATTTTGTTTTTCTTTTGTTCTTTCTGGACAACAGGGGTGGGAGAGTGGAAGGAAGACAAAACGGTGCTTCTTAATTTTTTTTAATTCAATTTAAAGAATATATAGAAAATGAATGCAGAGTGGTTTTGGGAGGGGGACACTAGCAGCTGGGTCAGGGCAGAGGGTGGGGGACTGCAAAAGGGCTTTATGTAAAAGATGGTTCTTGTTCTGGTCATTGAGGGAAATCAAGGATTCCAAGAATCAGGCAGAAGGAGGGAGTGCATTCCAGGCATGAAGGACCACAAATGCAAAGGCGTGGAAGTGGGAGATTGTCATATGAGAGTTTATATGTAACGAAACAGATGAATTACCTTTAAATACAATATAAATTGTAAACTAAGACACCTGCAAACTTACTTGTAAATGAAGTTGTCCATAAAAAAAAAACACAACAATTTCCACTCACAGCAGGCCTATATTATACTACATGAAAAAGGATTTTAAACACAGAAGTTCACTAATTTATAATGGAGTTCGCCAGTGGATTAATTACCACCAATTGGTCAAACTCAGCTCACCTTGGTCTAACTCAGGACCGTACCTAATCTACTTCCTCAGGCTTTAAAATTGTTCCAGTGAGAGGAAGATTCTGTTGCCACATAGACCCCTCTCTATTTCCCTTCCTTGGTGACTGCAAAATTAGTACTCCTGATCTCCTCTGGGCTTTGAAAAATTCAGGGAAGTGGGAAAGAAATCTCAGGAAAAGACTGGTGATCCCGATGTATAAAGAATAAAATGAGGAACTCGAGCCCTGGAGAAGCATTCAAGGAACACTTCCCTTGAGCAGCCCTCTGCTGGCATGATAGGAAATACAGCATAGCCTACTGTTTAGATTAGCTGGCAGCTTGCTGGCACAGTGGACGGAGTTCCTAGCCTGCAGTTTGCAATACTCATCTTCCTGAGCTCAACTCTAGCCTCAGATATGCAGCTGTGTGACCCTGGGTAAGTCACTTAACCTTCTTTGCCTCAGTTCCTCATCTGTAAAATGAGCTGGAGAAGAATATGGCAAACCACTCCAGTGATTTTGCCAAGGAAACCCCAGATAGGGTCACAAAGAGTCAGACTTAAAAAATGAATAAACAACAACAATGGATAGATAGCCAGCCTCAGAGCCAAGACAACCTGAGTTGAAATCTTACATCTGACACATAATGGCTGTGTGACCCTGCACAATTCATGACATCTCAGTACTCCAGGTCAGAGAAGTTAAACACGTGGCCACCTATAACTCTCCCTAGCAGGGCTCAAAGCAGATTAATTTAATTGGGAAATATTTAACAACAGAGATATGTTGTTGTTCAGTTGTCGTTTTCAGTAGTGTCTGACTCTTCATGACCCTATCTGACATTTTCTTGGTAAAGATACTAGAGTGGTTTGCCATTTCCTTCTCCAGGTCATTTTGAGGCAAACAGGATGAAGTGACTTGCCCAGTGTCACACAGCTAGTAAGTGTCTGAGGCCAGATTTGAACTCAGGAAGATGAGTCTCCCTTACTGCAGGCCTGGCACTCTATCCACTGTGCCATCTAGCTGCCCCCACAAAATAGATAAGATACAATAAAGCCCAGATAATATTCCATTTTTAAAACTAAGTCCATTTGCAGCCTGCAGGGATCATTATGTACAAATTGAATTTGACACCACAGCTCTAGGCAACTCTCTAAGGCCATAAATTACAAAGAATTGGGGGGTGCCCTGCTACATTAGTGGAGAGAGAGTCTTCATCAAGGAATTCCTTATTCCAGTGAAGTCATAGGCCCAGTTCCAATCCCGAACTTTCCACTGCACGTAACTACTGACTTGAGACTAGACCTAAAACATGAAGTAAGAATTTTTTTCCTTCTTCCTCAATAATAGATTAGGCAGATGCAAATTTAACAGACACCTGCAACTTCTGGTAGTGACAGTTGTCTGAATCACTGGGAAGAGTTTCCATACCAAGAGTTGCTTCCATCAATGGAATCACAGGTCTGAACCTCCGTCCCCCAAAGTGGGAAGGATTAGGAAGGCTTGAGTATGAGTTAACACAGATTTTAAAGAGAGTGGGATCTGAACAAATGGAGTTTTATAATATATTACTTACTGGGCATGGGCCCATAGTCCCATAGGGCCCAAGTCTACTCGGAAGGGACCTCAGAGGCCATACAATTCAATCATCTCATTATACAGATGAGTGAAGGAGGGCCCTGGGAGGCTGTGATTTACCCTAAGGCACTTAGTGATGGGATTTGAACTAAGGTCTTTTGACTGCCCTCTAGTGCTTGGCCTCCTACATCCACAAAACACAAATGAGCCAAATCACACAGCAAAAGCTGACCAGCCCAATAAATGAAATCAGCTAGAGTCTCACCAAAGGTATGCCACCCACTGATGTTTTCATTTTTACTTCCACAGGTATCATTTCTGTAGTAGTGATACTGTTGCAGAAGATGTTCTGCAAACACTCTCTCCTTGCTAGAAATGGATCCTGATGGTCTGATTGTGGTAAAATGCACCCTCTTGTTTCATGTCACCTTGACATCTAACCTCTCATCACGATCTGGTTACTAGCCTGACTGGAAGGTTCCTTAGGGTAGCAGCCATCTCATCTAAACTCTATTATCTCCCCTAGTGCTCCACAGACAGAAAGTACCTAATAAATGTTTGTTGAGAAATGAATTAGTCTATTTTCTTTGTATATACTTGTTATCTGTGTACATGTTGTAGAATATAAGTTTCATGAGAGCACAAAGTGTTTCACTTTTGTGTTTGTATCTCTAGTGGCTAACACCATGACTGGAACCCACAGCGGATGCTTAATAAATTCTGGCTAGATTGAATTGACCCAGACTTTTCTCTGGTGATGGCTAACACCTTTCAAGGTTCTTCTTCCTTTGCCATATCCCTCTGAGGACTGTGCTTGTGTGCTGAGTTTACATAGGTGACAACATGCAGCCTTGTGTGAAAAGGGCCTTATTAGACCCAAAAGTAACATGCACAAAACATGTAAAATTAACAAGAGATGGATCCCAGTGAAACATGCCAGTAACACACCCAGCTATACAGAATTAATCATTTTAAAATGAACATTTCTGGCAGTGGATGCTGTCAGAAATATCAATATGCAACATCAATTGGGGGCTTTTTTCATAATGCAGTATGGACAGTGATGGGAAAACAATAACATAGCTGTAGCAGGAAGAAAACACAACAAAAGGAGACAGACAATGACCACAATAGATCCCAGAACCTTTCCCAAACCATTAGGAATTGAGGCTTGTTACAGATTGTGTAGTACCAAATGGAACAATAATAACCTGCAATTAAGAGGAAGGGGCAAAGACAGTTCGTTGGGGAAATTACTCTCAGTGCCTACTTGCTCATTGGCAAAATAAATAGAGGTTTCACATTGCCTATGACCTCACCCAGATCTTCAAAGCACCTTGTTTCAGTCCATGGTGATTTAAGAAATATTTTCTGCCAACCTGAAAATGTTTGTTTCTGACACAAACCCAGCTGTTGGGACAGATGATTAAAGAGCTTATGTGATGCTGGAAGATGAGCTGCAATGGGTGGTGGGGATGTGGGGGGGGGAGTGGAGGATGGCTTGTTAATTCTTAAGGGGATCAGATGAAATAAAATTATACATATTTAAAACTCAGGCATGAACATGTAGGAAGATGAGGAAAACAGTTTCAAATGAGATACATGCTTTACAAACTTTAAAACATTCCATCAACTTGCGCCATTGTTATCATCATCATTATTAATAGTCATATTAATATTACTCTTAACACCAAAATCAGACTTTGGTCCAAAAATACTTAGAACAGATGCTGGGTTATTCCTTTTCAGAGGCCAATGAGGCTAAATGTTTGCCCAGACCCCCACTTATCCTAATGAGATTTCATAAGACATGGTGCTAAGACCATTGTTTCCAGACGGATTTCAACGATTCCCCAGCAATTTTGACCTGGCCTCTTCCCAAATTCATGAACAATACACATCTTGTCATTTGAACTATGGAAGGGCAGCACTGTCCTTTCACCAATGAACACCTACTGAGTAAATGGCTTGCTTCAACAGAGGGGTTGTCATAGGGGAGGGCAGGGGTATTCAGCACTCCAAAGCAAAGCATGAATGGTCTCATTTGGTGGTTACCTTGAATGGAAAAGAACAGAAAAGAATGTTGAAGTTAATTATGTGATGTGAGATCCCTGTTGATCTGGTCACATGGGATAGGAATATATGTGTATATATGTGTGAACAAACCCAATATGTTTGCCTCTCTTAACTCCTGTTTCAAAGACTTTTAAAGCTTACCTCCCTGAGGCTACAAGTATTATTATTCTCATTTCATAAATGAAAAAACTCAAGTTCAGAGAGAGGGTGACTTGGTTAGTAAGTGGAGGAAATGGTCTTCTAGCTCCAAGTCTGCATTTCATACCAGTCTTTATATTTGAAAGGAAATCCAATTGTCTGGGTACTATGGATCATTGTGGCTCATTCTGATTTCCTGCATTCGTTTTATTCAATTAAAAAAAATCAACTGACATGCACTTGCCCTGATACAGACCCTGATTTTGATAATGTTCACATAAGACTTTATTTCATTATTCAAGGGTTCATAATTTCATCTGAGTGGGAATTTGCTCAATTCATACAGATTGTAGCTTCTCCATTACTTAGTAGACAGTATCACGAGATTGCTTTGACCAAAAGTTATCCATGTCCTTACCGCAGCTCTGATGGATGGAGAGGAGCAGGTACGATCTCTGTTTCACAAAAAGAGGAACCCTCAGTCTTAGAGAAACAGAGGGAAGGAATTGCTTGAGCTTGCATAGGTTGGAATTTTCATGTGGTTGGGAAGGATATAACACCAGAGTCCTCCAGGGGGAGGTAGTAACCTACTGATGAAGCCACTGGGTCTGCATTATGAAGTCATATGTAATCCACAACTCCCTATCCCAGGATGGGTTACTTTTCCAAAATACAACAACACTTTCATGTTGGAATCCACACTCCAATTTTTTTTTTTTTCCTGGGGCAGATTCTGGTGGGGCCTGAGGCAGAGCCTCTCTCCCACTTTGTCTGTACACTAGATAGTCTGTGACCTAGAGAATGTTCGGAATTCTTCCATGATGTTATTGTTCTGGCATCCACTCCCACCTTACCTCCATGTCTTAGAATCTTTTGTTTTCTTCAAAATTCTATTCAAGAGACACCTTCTCTATCCATCCTTTCCTGATCTTCCAAATTGTTAATGCACTCGGACTCCCTTCCCCCCACAAATTTATCTTTGTTCTGTAATTTTTACGTACTTGTGGTAGATGTGTTCTCTTCCCCCCCCCCCCCATAGAAGGCAAGCTCCTTCAGTACAGGAAATGTTTCATTTCTGTCTTTGCATCCCCAGTACCAGGCACAGTGCCTGTCTGGCATTTAGTAAGTGTTTAATAAATGCTTCTTGATCATTTGACCAATTGATCTATATCCATAGACAGAATTTCTTGCGCTAGGGAATTTGTTGTTGTTGTTGTTGTTGTTTGTTTTCCTGTACAGAGCATTGGTTGTCACTGAGCCTTCAAGTTCCTTGTGTTTGTCTCACCTGGTCCCCTTGTAACCAAAGGTATGAATTAGAAGCAGCAGCAGCTTCTGGCAGCCAAACAGGTTGTTGTTGAGGTGGTCGTTTGGTAGATGTAAAGTTAGAGCAGCCCAGGTGGGAACTGAACCTTTAACCTTGGCCTCATTAGCACCAGCTGCTGGAGTCAACTGCCCTAACAATAATTTGGACAGCTGTATTTATTAGTATTATCCTTCACCATGGTCACCTCAGCAAGCCGTATAATTTCAATAACTTATCCCACTGGATCAAGATGTTAAAATTAACAATAGAAAACAAAAATCCACTTCTAATAAACAGAACCTAGAATGGTCTTTACCTTGTCTTGGGAACCTCGAAGGGAGGGGTGGGAGGGTGAACAAATGAATGCTTTACAAAGCGATTTCAGAAAAATGGGATGTTAAATGAACAACAAATGACTTTCCCTTTTACTCGCTTTTAATGCTAATGGTGCTATTTATTCTTGACCTTCAGAAAGAGGAGAGTTTTAAAATGACAACATAAAAAGACTTCTTGTTTGGAAACGCAAGCTACTTTAGCCTGCATATGATTACTTATAAGTATAGCATGCGCACATATCATTCATTGCAGCTCCCCATTTAAAGCTAATTGGTATATATTTCAGTTGACATATATTGTTCTCTTGCATATGCGTCAAATTCCTTAACAATGTCTCTGACAAAAGCATAGTGTTGGGGATATATAAATTATGTTGGCTACCATATAATCAGTGTTATCTATTAGAATGCTATTTGGGACAAATCATGTTCAAAACATATATTGAAATGATTTTCCTGCTATTTTAATATCAGGCCACTTGCCACAAACCTTTGATTGAATTTTAAACACTTTAATGTTCTATTTCTGTGACATATCTGGAGTGGGGTCTGCATTATTTCAAAAGTTCAGTTTATAAAACAAACTCGAATTTCCCAATGAATCTTATTTTAGACAATAGAGAGTAAATTTGCTAAAGCTCTCCTTACTAAAAGCATAATGCAGTGACAAATGTTCCATGTTCCTGTCTAATTACTATACACTTACTTTTTTTTTAAGTGAATTAGGTTGACTTTAAAGCAAGAAACATTTGTTGTTCTTGAGTTGCATCCAATTCTTCATGACCCATTTGGCATTTTCTACTAGAGTGGTTTGCCATTTCCTTCTCTAGCTCATTTTATAGATGAGGAAACTGAGGCAAACAAGGTTAAGTGACTTACTCAGGGTCACCTAGCAAGTAAATGTCTAAGGTGAGATTTGAATTCAGGAAGATTGGTTTTCCTGACTTCAGGTCTAGGTTAGTCTATCCACTGAGCCACCTAGCTGGCCCACAGGGAACATTGCTTAAGGCTTTTGTATCTTCATTCTAGTACTATTTTAAGAGGGTTTTGTTCCCCTTCTAGTATGAGATCATTAGTTTCCATCCTTTAGCTGTTAAAGATGATTCCTGTTAAACTGATTTGGAGAATGCCAGTGCTGTTTTCAACAAGGTAGTCATGATGCCTCCAAGTTTTTACTAGAGTATATATGGTTACCCTTTTCATGTAAATAGTAACTTGCTAAATGTATCACCTGGAGAAAATATAGCAAATCTTTGTTGTTTTCATGCTATGGTTTCTTATCCTGTTGACCCTTAAATTTGTGTACCTTAAACTTTTATCTAAATTACCCAGCCCATAGACACATATAGAATTAGGACTCTGAGTTACCCAGTCCAGAGACAGGTGCACAGGACCGAGGCCCAGAGTTAGCCAACACATAGACGCAAAGCATTGGGTCTCCCCAAGTAATACACAGAGTCCCACAGCTGGAGTCATGAACCATCTGACATACATATGTGAAGAACTGGGAATCTGGGTAATCCAACATAAAGACACACACAGAACTGAGACCTTGAATTACCCAGCACAAAGGATTGGGATCCTCAGTCATCCCACAGACCGTCAAGACACCCAAGATTGAAACCCTGAGTCATCCAACACAAAGACACAGAACTTAGATGCAGACATAGCTAGTTACATTCAGAAGTGGGGGACAGAGGTATGTGGGAGCCAGCTCATGCTGGCTAATAGGAGTCAATTGTTAAATTTTCAGTATGAGCATATATGCCTCATAAATATGCAAACTCTATAAATCAGGGCTTGATTTATTGTTTTACTGATTACTTAAACTTAAGAAAGTGTTGAGAACATTTTGCTAATGCAAATTAAATTTATTATGTGTCATTTGTACTTTGGGGGGGACAGAGCTGGTTGTTAAATTGTAATCAGCAAGCCCCTGACTAGGATCCCAAGTTTCCCAAAATGCAGGTGGATGCAATGTACTGTAGTGAAAAGAGCACTAGATTTGGAATCAGTAGATGAGTTCAAATCCTAATTTTGCTTCATGCAATCTGGTAGGTCCTGGATAAGTCAATTCATATCTCAGGGCCTCTGTTCTTTGTCACTAGCATGAGGATTGTGTTGAATAATCCTGAAGGTCCTTTCTAGCCTAAATCCCATAATATGCCGTACACAAGACTGGGACCCTCGTAAGGGTTAGGGAGAAAGGACTTGAGATCAAAGCACCAAAGAGAAGGAAGACCCAAAGATCACAACTGCTTTGTTGATTCTGATGCTTAGCACTGTATCTACAATGACAATTTACTGCATGGAAATGACTAGGTTTCATTATATATTAGAAAACAAACTTCCCTTCTAGCTTCACTTCCTTTGTCACTTACATTTCAGCAGTGGTGTCTTAAGAGTCAACAGATGTTTCTTGAATTGAATTTGGAAAATGTGTACTACATCCCTGAACAGGTCCTTTGTACTATGAGGGGAATGCACACCCTGTCTAGGTGCTGCTGGCTAGCTCTTCTGGATAATTCTTTTTCCAACATTCCTTTGGTTTTGGTGGGGTGGTCATTTCAAATAGTTCCAAACTCTAAGAATTGGAAGATACCCTAGGAGCTATTTAGACCATTGCTTATCTGAACAAGACTCTAAGCTTAGATGTCAATAGACTGTAACCAATTATTCTCTGATAGGTTTTACTTTGAGATAGTGAAGCATAGAGGAAAAGGTGACAACTCTGAGGCCAGAGGACCTGGGTTCAGATCCTACCTCTTATACTTCCTGCTATCTGTGTGATGTTGGCAAATAACTAAAACCGTCAGTTTCTTCATCCTAGATCTATGAACCTCCTACACTTCCCCCCAAAGAGGCCATGCTACTTCTTTTCCAAGGCCTCCCACCAATGGGATCTACTACTTCCTAAGGCAACCTATTCCACTTTAATAGCTCAAATTGCAAAGAAGCTTTTCATTACACCAAAACTATACATTTCTATCTCAAACCCTGAACCTTTTTTGACCACTCTCCTCTTCCAATAACTTTGACTCTTCTCTTCCTAGAACTTTCCAGGATAGAAACTTCCAGTTTCCTGGAATTTCCTTGAATTTGTGTCTCAAATGAGATATTTGTGAATCACTTTGAACAGTGCCTGGTGCATAGCAGCCATGTAATAAATGCTTGTTCCCCTCTCCCCTTCCTCCTTCCCTCTCTGCCTTTGACCTCAGAGTTATAATACCATTACAGGTGCCTGGCAGAATCTAATCCTTGCATATAAAACTTCTGGACCCTTTCAGTTTTCCTGACCAGCCTGAACTGGGCAATTCATTTGACCTACATCTGCCTTAGTTTCTTTATCTGCAAAATGAGGGGATGAAATTATATAGATCCTAGGGTCTCTTTCAATTTAAATTCTCTAAAACTCTATAAATCTCCTTTCTTATCTTGTGTTGATTCACCCAAGAATCAACAGATAATCTAATCCAATATATTAAATGAAATGTAGATGTCATGGATATTTTATGCTGTTACCTTGAACAAAAGCACTTTAATACTAATAAAATCTATTTGGGGAAGGCATACTCTCAGAATGGCCCAGGGGTCATGTAGTATAATGGAAAGGACATTGGACTAGAGAGCAAGCTCCAGTCCTGGTACCACCATTAGCTACATTGACCTCAACAAATCACTTAACTCTTCTAGGTCTCAGTTTTTTCATCTATGATATGAGGACGTAAGCCTAGATCTCTATTGGGATCCACTGCCAGGATTTAATTTGGGGGAGGGGAGGGAAGCAAAGAAGAACTAGATGAGATAGCGATGAAGGCAAATTGATTCACTTATTTAGGGAAGGCCTGGTGGATTAACTGGAAACATCCAAGGGAGTACTTGAGGGAATAAAAGGGGTTATAAGGAAAGGGGGGGGTACTAGGATAGTACCCTCCAAATTAGGGCATCAGCAGACACTACCAAACCAGAGCAGCTTTCTTATCTCTCATAATGGGGCCTACACTGAAATTTTCAAAGAAGGATAGGGAAAGGCAGAGAAGAGATCCAACCAGGAATACTGTGAAAGAGCCTCGGGCAAGACAGTCTTCAAGTCAAAGCAGAAGGAAGGGAACCACAATGTGTCTTAAGAAAAGTTATTCCTAGGATTTAGTGCATTGTTTGACCATGCTCTTGACACTGTCAAATGACTTGCCCAATCATAAAGCAAATCAGTGGCTGAGGTCTCCTGACTCCCAGTCCAATGTCCTTCTTAAAATACCATACTGCCTCCAAAGGAACACTTTAATATCCACAGAGAACAAACTTTTTGAAGGTCTCAGCCCTAAGAGACTCAACCCTGAGTTTCCCTCCATCCCATTACTATAATAAATCAACATTACTGGATACAAAGAAATAAATTCAAAGACAATAAAGAAATGCAAAGATAGTGTCATAAAAAGTTAAAGCTAGATAGGACCTTAAACTCTTCTGTTTTGCATTTAAAGTCAAGCCAAGAAGTCAACAACCATTTGTTAAATGCCCACTATATGCCAGGCACTGTACTAAGCACTGGGATTAAAAAAAAAGGTTAAAAACCCCAATACCATTCCCTGTCCTCAAAGAGTTTATAGTCTAATAGAAGAGACAGCCTACAACAAATATGCACAAAGATGATATACAGTTATCCCTTCTAAATCACAACTTTCTCCATGGTAGTTTCAATATATCTCATGTCATCATAAGAAATTAAATGGGAATTTTGGGAGAATTTTGCAGAAGCCTCAGACAACACGCAAAAGCCAGCAGATGACACAGAGTCTATGAAATAATTAACCCAAATTTTACAATAAGGTACTATACATACCCATAAAAGAAAAAGAAAAAATTCAGATCTCTTCTCTGGTAGGAATGAAGGGCCAAAAAATTTTATGAGGATTTCCCAGATCATGGGAGCACTGTGCCCCTAACCCATTGTAATGTGGAAGGAATAACTGTATACACAAGATAAACTGGAGATAATCTTAGATGGAAGGAGATCGCTTTAAGGGGGATCACTGAAAGGCTTCCTGCAGAAGATGGGATTTTTTCTGGGACCTGAAGGAAACCAGGGAAGCTAAGTGATAGAGGTGAAGAGGAAGGTAATTCTAGGCACAGGGTTGGTCCTTTATGATTTATCTCCAGTCTGTCTTTCCAGTCCTGTTGCTCATTACTCTTCCTTGCATACTCTGTTAATGCCAAACTAGGCTCTTCCCCATACACAGCACTCCATCTTCCATCCCTATGCCTTTGTACAAACCACTCCCCATAACTAGGATCATCCTCTCTTCACCTTTGCATCTTAGAATCCCCAGCTTGCTTCAGGACGCAGCTCAAGAGCCATGTTCTATGCAAAGCCTTTCCAGACTCCCCTCTACCATTACTGTTGCTGGCCATGGTACCTAGTACTTTGTATATATTTTCCTTTTAATTATTTGTGTATGTGTGCTTGTTTTCCACTTGTAGAATGTAGGATCCTTGAGGGTGGAGATTGTTTCATTTTTGCCTTTGTATCCCCTGCACTTAGCACAGTACTTGGCACATAATAAATACTTAACAGGATGAAGGAATGAATAAATAAATGAATGTAGTCTAACATAGTTATGTCAGATGAGGAAATCAAGACATTGAGAAAGGAGATGAATTACCCAAAGAAACATAGCAGATTAACAGTAAAGCTAAGACTCAAATCCAAGTCTTCAGATTTCAGACCCAGGACTCCTTCAACTGTACCATGAAATTCACCAAGAGATGGCACTGGAAATTGTGTAAACATGCCCTGTCAGTTCCCACAGCATTATAGATGCACAGGTAATTTTGTCACATCAGATAATGGAAATGTTTTTAGTGGCAATAATGGGGCCATTACTAATGCAGCTTGTGTTAATAATGATAGTTTGCAATGCAGGAAAATCACCTACTTTGCCTCCCTCTCTGACAGCCAACACTCCAGAAATTATAGGCTAGTAAGAAACATGAAAGATGGAGATTAAGAAAAAGAATTGAAACACATAACTGCTTAAACAAAGAAGTTGCTGATTTGCAATGAACTTGGTGATCATGACTGTGAAGTTGGGGAAAAATTAGATGATATTAAAAAATTTATTAAAATACTTGCATTCAGATTTTATTACCTTTGTCACCTCTGGCTCTTGAAGAGAGGGGGAGGGAGAGAGGGAAAGAGGGAGGGAGGGGGAGAGAGAGAGAGAGAAAGAGAGAGAGAGAGAGAGTTAAGCTGTATCACACTTCATTAATGATAGCACTAAAGAGTGCATGGTTTAAATTCTGAAGCACAAAATCTAATTTAAAAGATGCAAAAACTTGTGCTCACCCATTCCCAAGGAAGCGCATATCCCCTTCAGGGGAAATTCAATCATATGCCTCCTTTAATTTATTTCAATAGTAAATAGGAGAGCAGTTTTTCAAGCTCTGTGAGAGTGTCCCATCTCTCCCTCTCTCTCTCTCTCTCTCTCTCTCTCTCTCTCTCT
>NW_020948983.1:3672498-3743659 GCF_900497805.2 Vombatus ursinus | reverse complement strand
TCTCTCTCTCTCTCTCTCTCTCTCTCTCTCTCTCTCTCTCTCTCTCTGTCTCACTCTCTGTCTCTCTTTCTCTCTCTCTCTCCCTCTCTCTCTCTCTGTGTGTGTGTATGGAGCTTGAAACTATGGCTCACTGTGGCAGTATGGGGGTAGAACCTGACCATCAAATCCAAATGTCATTTTTCTTTTGAGATGTCTGTAAATGCAATTCAGCACTTCAAAACAATCTAGCTTAAAACTGACCAACTAATGCATCCACTCAACTCCTAGCCATCTAGTAATGGCTGGAGGCCTTTTGAAATAGGAGTTTTTGCTTATCATTTTTCAGTAGGTCTTTGAAGCTAACACAAGAATAGATTTTTTCTTCTCCTAAATCCACAGGAGTAGTTATATAGAACAGAAGTCCCTAACATTTCTCATGGTGAGAAGCTATAATCTTGACTTTCGAGGCTCATAGATCCAGGAGAGGAAACCTGAGAGGCCATTGATTCCAAATCCTCATTTTAGAGTTGAACAAAACTGAAACCTAGAGAGGCTAAATGGATTGGCCAGCATTAGAGTTATTGTTTGGGGTGGGACCTGAACCCAAAGGCCTTCCTGACTCTAAGTCCAATTCTCTCTTCAGAATACCACATTGTCCTTAAGTCTTGTTTCAGAAATTTTTTGCTGCTTGCAAGGTGGTGGAGGCTCTGCTCTAAGGGCCAGTTGCTGATGGCTGCATTCTCTATCTTGCAGGGAATCTCAGGATGGGAGAGGGAAGGAAGATAAGCACGGCACAACTTGGGTGGATTGTGATTTGCATCATTGGAGGGAATATCCAAATCTGATAGATTCAATTTGATCAATGTGAGTATTGAATTTTTGAAAGTGAATGAGTACCATAGCAAAGATGGGAGCAGAAGATGGGGAAGGACTACAGCTGAGGAGAGATCATGAACATGGCAGCCATGGTGTCATGAACCCTTGCATCCCATCTGGACCTCATAAGATAGATGGATAGATAGACAGACAGACAGATAATGTATATGTGTACCTCTCTTTTTTTCTTTACACACACACACACACACACACACATGCATATGTATATATCCCAGACAAACTGTCGGCTACTTTTCAGCATCCACTCCTTTGCCTGTGAGTACAAAGCATGTCATCCTGCTCTACTAGAGAGTTAAGAAGAGGGATTGAAGAGGGATTGAATTTGATGCTTATGCCACTGGAGATGTAGGAGATTTGCATCCCTTTGTATATTAGATTGTAAGCTCCTTGAGGATGCCAGTCTTTTGCCTTTTATTTTTGTATCCCCAGTGCTTAGCACAGCATCTGGCACATAGTAGACATTTAATATTAATTGATAGATTGATGGGTACAAAAAAGTTTGACTCCTTGACCTACTTTCCTTTTTCTAATGTTACTTCATGTTTCAATGAAATCATTTTCCTCTTGGATACATGTATCTCCACTACACCCAGCAATAACATGAAACACTGGGTAAGGGCTCAGGTGTGGTTTGAAAGTTATCATCCCAAAATGTTAGGGTTGCCACTGATGGAACTACTCTATGGCAGAACGTGATGTACAAAGTCAAGGCTCTAGGATAGTATTTTATACTTACCATTGGTTTATAGATTGTAGAGCTAGAAGGGACAGTAAGAGACCATGTGGCCCAGGCCTCTATCTTCAAATGGGTAAACTTTATTTTACAAATATGTTAAGTAAGGCCCCAAGAGAAGCAGTGATTTATCCAAAGTCATATAGTAAATTAGTGGCAGAGCTAGGACTAGAAAGTAGGTCTTGTGTTTCTTAGCATCAAGCTTCTTCCACTATACCTTGTTTCCTATGGCCTCAAACTAGACATGACAATGGCTAGGAACCCAAGGGAGAAGCCTGTCATTCATTACACAGAGAAATGACATTTTTATTTCCACCACAATAAAAGATCAGAGTTCATGTATATAATGGTTGCTCATCATTGTAGCATTCCCATGGAATGCTTATGGCCAGTGACTTATTGTGCAGTCAGCAGATGCATGGATTCTTGTGGAATAGCTGGTGGACAATTGTGACTGTGTTCTGAATACTTAAGAGTGGGGTGAAGTTTAGGAAACCAGATTTCAAGCAGACAGGACTTTTGAGCACATGGATTTGTTTCAACTGGCTGATGCTGCTTAAGTCAAGAGCAAGATAAGAGTCCCATGTGTCTTATCTCCCTATATAGTTTGTGCAGGGCAGTGGTTCAAGGTATTTCTTAGGTCTGCAGGGTCCTTGATACTGTGTTGGAAAGTCATAGAGTGAAGAGGTTCCATAACCACCTCCACAGGGTCTTCTAGTGGAATCTTCATCTGTAAAATAAAGTTGTTAGTTTTTAGTTCAATGACGAAACTGCTTTTAGCCCTGGTGTTAGACTAGGAGCCAGCTAATGAATATGTCTGTGGAAAACAGGTTCAACCTGATTTGATAAACAAAAGAGGATACTTACATTGATCTTTTGGTTTAAATCTTGGGCAAAACTCAGGAGGTACATGGGAAGTTTTAAATGGCTTATCTCCCATCAGGCTGCAGTTGAAATAGAAACCGCAATATTAGTTCAAAATATGCCCAGAGGGCTTCCATATCTTACAGCCAATTGATGATTTTCCTCCTTCTGAATTGTGTTTTTTTGTAGATCTGTGGACACAACTGGAAGTCATTCCAGTCCCTCCCCATCTTCTCTCCAGCTGAGCTACGACTAGAGTTCCACTCTGAAGTGGCAGGGTTGTTAGATATCACCCTCATTTGCCCCTAAGGACAGTCAATTCAGCAATCAACCCCTCTTCTCTTCACAAGGAACAGTGAAGTCTCAGTCACACTGTCTGGGGACAAGGGGACATCTTACTGCTGTCTTGGGTTATCCTCCAAGATGTTGAGTATTAACTGCAAAGAGCAAAAGCATGTACACCTTTGCAGCAGATTTAGCTATAGATATAGACACATTTGGAATATGAACAAATTACTTTGGATTTCAAGTGCTTCTCCCTGTTGCTAACCACTGCTAACTTTTTCAGGTGAGTCTTACCTCTGATATTTTTTGAGTGGACCTTTTTTGTGTGTTTCTGTTATATTTAGGAAATCTTCATAGCTCTGTTTTGCCATCACGTGATGACGTACAGCACAGCCAAGTTCCGTAACCCTGGCTCTTGGCAGATAACCAGCCCAGCCAGGTATGGGGGGCTCCTGTAAAGGCTTCTTGTTATGATCAGCTTCTGCAAAGGGATAAAATCACACTTAAAAGCAATACCCCCTAGTTAATCAGTACTCAAGCACCCTCTTAAATTGCTAAGGATCCAAAAGTTCAAGCTGATAGTCATGTAGGGCCTAAGCCAGAAGGTCTGTGCTCAAAATGGGCTTTTCTTTATAATAAAAATGCTTCAGAAGCCACTCAGAAAATTTTTTTTTACATATATTCATCATGAGTCATGTAGAGGGGCAGGAAATTTGCCCTATGAAAATCAACTAATCAATCAATCATCTAGTGTTTATTAAGCAGTTATGTGACAGGCAGTGTGCTTGTAGATAGGAAGAACAGCTCAAGGTCTCAAAGATCCTACATTTTATTTGGGAGGTAACATTTACATATATTAGTATAGGCAAAATGCATGCAAATAAATATAAGAAAATGCCATGATGGAAAGAGCCTTGACTTTGGAGATTGATACCTGGGCTCAAATCCTACTTCTGTCACTTATTACCTGCGTGACTTTGGACAAATCGCTTCATCT
The DNA here is from genome assembly GCF_900497805.2 of Vombatus ursinus. Classification (NCBI taxonomy): domain Eukaryota; kingdom Metazoa; phylum Chordata; class Mammalia; order Diprotodontia; family Vombatidae; genus Vombatus; species Vombatus ursinus. Next base: position 3,739,904 of record NW_020948983.1, on the reverse strand, counting down.
CTCCCTAGGTCTCACTTTTAGATGAGGTGTGTGTGTGTATGGGTGTGTGTGCATGTGTGTGTGTGTGTGTGTGTGTAATTATATAGCCTCCAATTACATTATTATCTAATTTATCTAATATCTAATAATACATAATTAATTATGTTATGTTGTTATATCATATCATATCATATCATACTATATCACATTATATCATATCATATCATACCATATTATATTATATTGCCTCTAATTCACCTATTCTTTCCACCTATAGACCCATGATCCTAGAATTTTCTCTCAGATCCCACACAGGTAGGTTTCCCAAAGTATATGTACATAGGTTTTTCCTAACCTAGAATGGCTGGTCCCCTACCAATAATGTAAAAATGTTACATGAATTAGGCTCCTATTTCCTTACTCACCACTCCCAAAATTTATTTAACCTATAACATCCCTGAAATATAATATTTAAAATATTATTTCAAGTATACAAAATCACAATGTATAACATTATTATTATAGGAAAATGCTTTCTGAGAAAAAAATATTCCTTCTTCTATCCTCCTAGCAGTAATAATGACGATAGCAACAGTATCAGGAGGCAGTAGCTCCCGTGGGAAAAGATAAAGAAAGAGGAAGAAGGTGGGAGACATGTTTTCAGATGTCAAAGCAAACTTAATTCTATACATCTGCATAAGAGTAGTATCTCTCTTTTGGTCAAGTCACTTTTCATGTTCTGTATTGGGAAAAAGTAGAAGGTGGCTTTCAACTATCCTCTTCACATCCAGCCTGGGTGAAATTGGAAGACCAGTCTTTAAAAAAAAAAAAAAAAAAAAAAAAAAAATATATATATATATATATATATATAATATATATATGCGTGTGTGTGTGTGCGTGTATACAAATATATCATATATGTATACATACACACAAATACACACATACTACATATAATATGTGTATTATGTGTCTATTACACATACATATCTATATATCTATATCTATGTATTTTACTGAACCTGTGATTCAAAGGGATCTCATGGCAAGCAACTTTATCTATACATTATTACTCTACAAGCCACTACACTACACTGTCTTCTCACTACAGAAATACAAACAAAAATATGAATGAGAATTCACTTTACTTGTTGCACAAGTTGTTCTCAAATTGAGTAACTGTAAATAGGGTTTGCTTGTGTACAAAGCCTTTGTTAGAGTTCCAAGTTAGGTTAGCTAACAGTTACAATGAATCTATTTTCTTTTCATCTTCTGAGAACTAAGTCAACATTTATTCCCCTAAAAAGCTATTCTGTATCTGTCGTGTTCAAGGCATTTTAATAGATCCTGGAGGAAATAGATAAGATAGAACTTCTGCCCTCAAGCAGCTCATAATCCAGAAAGTGAAATAAACCATTAACACAAATAACCACAATAAAATATAAAGCTATAATCCCCCTAATGCTAATCATGACATGGTTTTGCCATGGTCAGGCCATATCAATAAAATAAAAATGATAATACTACCTACTTTAATTTACATATTTTATACGCCAATCAAACTAGAGATTTGACAGAGAAGAATTAAGACAAATTACAATGAAATTCATTTGGGGGAAACCAAAAGTCAAGAGTTTCTGTGAAAATAAAGGGGAAAAAAGATCCAAAATTATGAAACAAAGCAGCAACCCAACAGATAATTGGGCAAAGGATATGAACAGTTTTTGGTTTTTTTTACAAAAAGAAATGCAAATTATTAAGGACCACATGAAAAAGTGCTCCAAATAATTATTAAGAAGAGAACTGCACATTTAGCAACTCATAAGTTTTACTAACCAAATTGCCAAATATGGAAAAAGACTGAAATAAGCTAATGGTGGAGAGACTGTAGCAAAACAAACAAATCCATACAGTATTAATGAAACTGTGACTAGGTTCAACCATTCTAGAAATCAATTTTGAATAATGAAAAAATTTACTAAACTGTTCACACACTTTGATCACATTATTAAGGATTATACCCTAAAGAAATAAATGACCCCAGATTCCCATATCTACCAAAGTATTCATAGAGTTTTCTTCATAGAAGCATGGTGGTGCAGTGGATACAGCACCAGCCCTGGAGTTAGGAGGACCTGAGTTCAAATCCAGTTTCAAACACTTGACACTTACTAGTTGTGTGACCCTGGGCAAGTCACTTAACCCTATTGCCTAACAAAACAGGAAAAAACCACAGAAGCAAAAAACTAGAGACAAACTAGATGTACATCAATGGGAAAGGCTGAATAAATTATGGTATATGAATGTAATGGAATTTTATTCTGCTATAAAAATTATAAAAAGCATAGAAACATGGGAAAACTTGTATGAACTGATTTGGAGCAAAGACAGAATGAAGAGAATGATATACACAAGGACTACAATAATGGAAATGAATGCTAAAAAAAACCCCAGAATTTTACTCACGTACTTTTAGCTGGACGAATCATAGCAGACTTCATTCAGGATATAATATTAGAAGTGGGCCTTGAAGAATGGGAAAGATGTCACTAAACCAATGGGAATACTCTCCATAAACATTCTGGGACATCTGTCCCACTCTCTCTATATGGCCACCTTTGACTTTATGGTTGACAAAGCACTTTATCGGGGCAGCTAGGTGGTGCGGTGGATAGAGCACTGGCCCTGATGTCAGGAGGACGTGAGTTCAAATCCGGCCTCAGACCAAACACTTGACACTTACAGCTGTGACCCTGGGCAAGTCACTTAACCCCAATTGCCTTAAAAAAAAAAAAGGCACTTTATTTACAGTAGCTCTTTAAAGGGGCAAGTAGAAATAGTGTCTTCTTCATTTTGCAAATGGAACTCAGAGAAGTGGTTTATTCAAGATCCACATAGTTAGTAAATGTCTGATTTGGAGATGCAAATTTAGTTTTCCTGACCAAATTCTCCTTCTACTAGACCAGTGGTTCTCAAAATGTGGCCTGGAGACCCCTGGAGGGTGCCTGAGACTCTTTCAGGGGCTCATTGAAGTCAAAACTATTTTCATAATAATACTAAGATATTTTAATTTCTAACATAGTCAATATTGATAGCTATAAGCTAAAAAAAACTCTGGGTGATTCCTCAATAATATTTAAGAATGTATATTTTAAAATATTTAAGAATTTAAAACTCATATTAAAATGTAAATATTAAATATAATATTTAATGAAAAGCTTGGGTACTACAGAAGTAGACAATGAAACCTCCCAGTGTTTGGCTCTATCTCCTATTTTATCTCTTACAAGTAAGTCTACTTTTACTTCATCATTAAAGCCCTTTGCAAACCTTAGAGTGATGTATAAATGTGAGCTATTGTTAACATTATTTCTCTCCCTTCAAAAGAACCCACTCTCAAATCCCATTCCTCTACTTATGTCTGAGCTTAACTGCTGGAGATTGTGTTGCCACTTTATTTAGCAAATTTCTAATTTTCTAAGTCCTTTAAAAGGTCAGAGGTGAGATTATACATAACACAGTAATTGTTCAGTCATGCCAGACTCTTTGTGACCCCATTTGGGGTTTTCTACTGGAATGGTTTGCCATTTCCTCCTCCAGTTCATTTTACAGATAAGGAAACTCAGGCAAACAGGGTTGTGTGACTTGCCTGGAGTCACCCAGCTAGTAAGTATCTGAGATCAGATTTGAACTCGGGAAGGTGAGTCTTCCTGATTCCAGACCTGGCACTCCATCCAGTGCACAACCTAGCTGCCCTAGCACAGTAGACAGGGATAGCAAAGTGGCTAAATATATTTCCTGGAAAGGAGATGCCTGGGGAGGTCCAAAGAATACAGTTAGTCAGGGTAAAAAGCCATTCTACCCTTTCTCCTTTGCCCTCTTCTAACATAGTATTGGCATTTATCTTGCAAGTCCTAATGCAGCCCTTACCCCAGTGCCCTGAGGCCAGAGGGAGTAAGCTGAAAGATAACCAAGTACAGCCTCAAGGCTAAGAGAAATACCAGAATCTACCTGGTGGAATCACAATTTACACTCAGTACAAGAGCTTTAGACCCAGCACACTTGTTGATTAACTGATTTTACAAAGAGAGAATTCAAGACAGATAGAGATATCTGAACATGCAATAAGCTGCCTTGGGAGATAATGAGTTCCCATCACTCCAAATCTTCAAGTGATGGTTGGATGAACACGTGCCAGATGTCATTGAGGGGATTCATGGGAAATAGACCAAACAAGATGGCTTCTCAGGTGCCTTCCAACTCATATTTTATGACATGAGACAACCTATTTCATTACTGGGCAAATCAATTCAAACATTTGCACTGAGATAAATATTGGATGGGGGAAACTAGGTGGCACTAAAGTGCACAGTGCACCAGGCCTGGAATCAGGAAGACTCACCTATATTAAAAGCTACCTTACCTTCTTCTTGAACACCCTAACCAGATGTGATCTCTCTAAATCACCCTGTGCCTCTTTCTTAGGGCATGTATCACATCACCTTCTGTAGCATTACTGATGTTCCAGTCACATCTCCTCTTACTATTCTTTAATCTCCCCACACCCTTGTAGGCTTTGTGTAGGGGCAGCTAGGTGGCACAATGGATAGAGCTCCGGCCTCAGAGTCAGGAGGACCTGAGTTCAAATCCGGCCTCAGACACATGATACTTATTAGCTGTGTGACCCTGGACAAGTCACTTAACCCCAATTGCCTCACCAAAAAGAAACAAAAATAGTGGTATTTTTGTTATTGTTTTGTGGTTGTTTCCATTTTGTCTAACTCTTCGAAACCCCATTTAGGGTTTTCTTGGCAAAGACACAGGAGTGGTTCACCATTGCCTTCCCCAGTTCATTTTACAGATGAGGAAACTGAGGCAAACAGGGTTAAGTGACTTGCCCAAGGGTTACCCAGATAGTAAGTATCTGAGGCCAGATTTAAACTCAGGAAGAGGAGGCTATAAAATTCAATTACAATCTTGAAGGTAGGCTTTGTGTTTTATTTAACTAGTATAAATAACCTGCAGCAACTAAGAACTTGAAATAGATGTTCAGTAAGCATTGACTGGTTTGAGATCATTATCAGTTGTTAGAATTTAGTAGGGACCACAGGGATTGTCTAATCCCTCCCCTTTATTTTACAGATGTACTCTGGGCCCTTACAGCTTAGGCCCAGAGAAGTAAAGGTAAAATGACTGGTTCAAGGTTATATAGCAAGTTAGTGATAAAACTAGCCCTTGAACCCAGTTCTCCTAACTCCTGGCCCAATGCCTTCTTCTTCTCATCAGAATCCCGCTGCCAGCTACCTCTCTCACTTGAAACACTTTGTTTACCTGGTTCAAAAACCTAGCCTTTCACACTTCATACTTACAAGTAAAGATTCTGAAAACTGTCCTGCTCTTATTCATGAAGGTTTTCCCATTTAAAGAAAGGAATAAGTATTTTTATGGCACCTACTATGTTTACAAATATAATCTCATTTGATCCTCACAACAACCTTGCAAGATAGGTGCTATTATTATCCTCATTTTACAGTTAAGAGAACTCAGGCAGACAGAAGTTAAAGGACTTGCCCAAGGTCACACAGCTGGTAAGTGCCTGAGGCTGGATTTGAACTTGGATCATCCAGGCTCCAGGATCAGCTGCTTTATCCATTTCACCGCTTAGTGTCAGTTTACTCAGCTGTCCTTCATTTACTCATGAACCTCCATTTACTCAGTGGGCAGGCAATTTCTTGCTGCAGGTTCTGTTTCTAGGACTAAGTGATAGCAAAGTTTATTGAAAAACTGCGTACCTATATAAGTCGGGTGATAGCGGAGATAGTAATCATGTATCATCCTTAAAACTGTTTCTTTGGAACAGATTTCTTGTAGTTTGTCAGCAGTGGCTGTGTGGCATCTCAATGTGTCCAGCTGATTTTTGTGTCTCTGAGTTGTGTCTCTAAATTTTCTGATACAGTAACTGGTGTCCCTGTTGTAAGAAGTTCCCATTCTGCTGAACCAGAGAGGGATGTAACCTGCAGAAGCCAAATAAATGTAATACAGCATTTAACTTAGAAAGGAGTGGGCAAAAGGTCACCAGTAACTCTAATTCATTTCCAGGGAATGGTAAACTCAACAACATCTGGAATTTCTCACATGGCCAAAAGAACTATTTGATTTTTGCTGTATAAATGTTAACACCAGCAATGTGGTTTCACCAGCTATGCAGCCCTCCTCAGGGCTGGGGAAAAAATGACCTTGGAGGAGGGGTAGGAGGGGAAGTCCCCATTTGACAAAGATGATGACAGTGATATTCTTTTAGAGTCCATTTCCTGATGTCAACCTTAACAGCAAATGGGGGAACATTTAATGTGACAAAATGATCATTCTGAGAAACCACTGAAATTATTCATGTTCTTAGAGAGAATGCTTATTTTCTTTGATACTTCCAAAATGCAATTTTGGATCTTTCTTTTTGGCCTGTTTGGAAATTGCAGTCTTATTAAAACCAAGACCAAACACACGAAAAAGGTAAATGGGTTATATGTGAGAAACGCCCCCTGACCAATTTTTCGCCATTTCCCTCAAAGTAACATATATAATCATTAAAATTAATGTGGGTAAAACAGAATTATTTATTGAGGCTTGATGCTGAATTCTAAGCACTATAATATTGTCACGGTAAAACAATATTTTTATAAAAGGGTATATGTATGTGGAAAGACATGCTACCAACGTAATTTAAAGTTAAAGACAAATACGCCTTAGTTGAAGATACTATTTTGCCCTTTTTACCTAAATAGAACTAGACTTCAGATGACCCACACTCCACCCCCCAACCCAAAAGATACACACACACACACACACACACACACACACACACAATGCACAATGTCTTTGGAATAATGGTGAACTTCAAGTTATTTAATCAATGCTTATATTTACCTCCCTTCCTCCTTTTCCAGGTAACAATTTCCTCTAATGACAGAGAGACAGACCAGTATGTAAAGAAAAGAACATTGGCTTTAGAATAAGGAAACTTAGATCCTGAATCTTGGCTCTTGCCACTTAATAAACTAGATGGTTGTAGGCAAGTTTCATCCCTTCTCTGATCTTCAATTTTCTCAACTAGAAAATGGAAATTTGCCCAGTCTACCTCTGCAGACTATTTTGAGAAAAGCATTTCACATGTTGTTGATAAATGGAAGCTATTATTACGTGGGGACAGCTAGGTCCCCTAGCTCAGTGGATAGAGTGCCAAGCCTGGGGTTAGGAAGACTCATCTTCCTGAGTTAAATCTGGCCTCAGACACTTAATAGCTGGGTGACCCTGGGCAAGTCACTTAACCCTGTTTGCCTGAATTTCCCCATCTGTAAAATGAGTTGGAGAAGGAAATAGCAAACCACTCCAGTATCTTTGCAAAGAAAACTACAAATGGGGTCACAAAGAGTCAGAAACAACTGAAATGACTAAACAACAACAACACAAAATTGTTATGTGGGATGGTAGAGGAGTAGGAAACATTTAAGCATCTCCTATCCAAGATCCTGTGCTAGACTTTGGGTAACAAGACAAATAAGACACGTGAACCATCCCCCTTCCCTGGCCCTTGGAGAGTTTCCAGTTGATCAAGCTTAAATAGCATTTTTAATGCTATATCAATGAGATAATAATTGTAAAGCTGTTAGTACATGGTCCCTAGGTGCATAGTAAATACCATATAAATGTTAGCTATTAGCTATTATTTTAATCACCATCAAATCCTATCTTGATTGGTATGTAGGTATGCGCAAAACTAAAATTCTGCTAGTAAAAAAGGCATGAAATTGGATAACTGCAATCTATTCTGTATTACAGGTGGTATTTATATCTGCTTGTCTTCCCACAAAGCAGTTTTTTATGAATGTTGGAGCAAGTTACGAACTAAGCTGGATAATTTAGTTAAAGCAAACTTTTTATGATGCACAAAGATTTGGGGCAAAATCATCAGTTGGGAATGGAGCAGCTCTGAGAAAAACCAGCTGGGGGTATCAAAAGAAATCTTTGTTGCTATCTGTTAGAAAGAAGATATCATCGAATTTTTGTCCTTTGTTTCACTCACTACAAAGCAATTAGCCATAGGTGAATATAGGAAGCACCAGTGTGATTCCAGAGTAGGGGTATTCCTCCCACTTCCATCAAGGAAGATGCCACTCATCTAAGCTTTGATAAGTTCTAGGGGCTTGCCTGAGGCACAACTAGGAAGTTAAATAATTTGCTGAGTCACACAACTAGTAAGTGCTAGAAGCAGGGTCAGGATGGGAACCCAAATCTTTTCTATGCCAAGCCAAGCACTGTGCACTGCCATGCTGACTCTATAACTGGCAGTTACTATAAGGCAGAAAAAAACCTCAGTATCTAGAGTGGGAAAGGACCCTGGAGGTCATCTACTCAAAATACTGCCCAAAGATGAAATGCTCAAATATCTTCCTAATTACACATTTTAAGTCCTCTCCTCATAACACAATCATAATTATCAAAGGAATCCATCACTTACCTCCATATCCTGGTGTAATTGGAAGGTTTCTCATAAAGACTGGTGATGGGTGCTTGTTTTCTTGAAATGGGTCCATGTTTTCTTGAAATGAATTAAATCAATGAACACAATCATCTACTGTGTATAGGGTCCTGTGCTAGGTATTGTAGGGTCCACAAAGATTAAACAGGCATGACTGGTACAGTTGTGAATCTGGACTTCTAACAATCAAGGCCATTTATGTCCATAAAAAACAAGAGATAAAGAGTCTTTAGGTATAGATATAACTGGCTGTTGGCTTCCCTTAGAAAGCAAATCTAATGAAAACTTCATTTTCAAACAGCTCAATTAACAAACTCATTTCTTTGGCATGATTCAAAACCTGCATGAGAGCCATAACATACATATTAAAATAATTGAGCTCTGCAAGGCTACAGGAAACATACAAGTAGATTGTCACTGTGTCCTACTGGCTTACAGCACATCACCTTGGGACATCTTACCTTGCTTTCTTCAAGAGAGTGGGAGAACTGGGCTTTTAATAATTTCAATGTACAGCACATCTGTTTCTTATTAAGTTAGCAGCCCTAGAATAACAATAATAATAACTTGCACTTTTGTAGTGCCTTACTGTCCCCCAAATGCTTCATGTATATTATCTTATTTGAACCTCATACCACAGCCTTGAGAGGTAGGTAGCACAAATTTTATTAACCCCATTTTATAGATGAGGAACCTAAGCAACAGTAAAGACAGTAAAGAAAGACTCACGGATGGAAACCTTAATAAAGAGCGTCTGAATAGGAGTCAGGAGATCTGGGTTCTAGTCCCAGTTCTGCCACTGAGTTCATATGTGACTCAGGTAAACTTTCTCTGTTCCTATTTTCTGCTCTGTAGATTTAGAGGATTGAACAAGACTTTAGCTAAGGTCCCTTTGAACTCTAATGTTCTATGATTTTATAGGGACTTATGATTGTGTGCTGCTGAGGCTCTAGATCCTAGGTGGCTGGCAGGCATCCTCCCACATGGGGCAAATCCCCCCAGTACCCAAGTGCTGCCTTAATAATAAGATTAATCAGGTGGCCTTTTATATATTAGTGGAGTAAATTAAGATGAGAGGGGCCACATACATTTCTATCTTTGTATCTACATGAGATCTGGAAGTTGGGAGGGAAGGTGAGGGGGAGAGAAACAGGATTGAGGATAACAAAGAAATCATTCCAAACACAAAAGGAATGACAGGAATGAGATCCTGCTTATCCTTTCTTTATCTGGTGATATATGAATGTGAGCAATTGCCTGTGTTAGCAACTCTTTTCAGTGATGCAGATGAGCAACTTGTATTTAATTTATAGTTTTTTGGAGATGACTGGGGGCACTAGAAGATTTAGTGATTCTCCTATGGTCATATAACCAGTAGAACTTGAAGCCAGGTTTTCCTGATTCCAAGGCTGACCCTTTGTCCACTATTCTAGGCTGTCACGAAGCTTCTCTGGAGAATTTTTTTTTTCTTTGTTGGTGGAACAGAGTGGGTCATCTAGTGTCAATGAATAAAAATGTGCTTGGGGTAAAATTATTCAATTGTGCTGATTATGTCATTAAAGTTTGCTGATTATAAGTACAGTTTAATACCAGTGCTTCATTCTGTTTTGAGCAGTCTGATGGGCTCTATGTCCACAACAAAAGAGAACCATTGCCTGTATTTCTTATCAGCATAGCCATGGCTTTCCCAAAGCTAACCCGAATTAGCTTAGAGCCTCCCTCTAAGCATATTTAATATAGAGAAATTAAATGAGATTGTGAATGTAAAAGTGCTTTGCAAATAGCAAAGGGCCTAAATCATCATAGGGAAATACTTGGACTCATTAGAATTACACACTATCATAACTGCAGGTCAGAAGTGATGTGGTGGAAACCCTTACTGAAGCATACATTCTCAAGAGGGTAGCAGTCATTCATCCTCTGCTTGAAAACAGACTGCAAAAGATATCTCTGGAGCTAGCCCTATTATACTGCCTTTCATCTCTGAGTCTCTATTTCCTTCTCCAAGGACATCCCTGCCCCTCCCCAAACCTTGCAAAGAAGCTTCTATCAGAAGTTGAAGGGGCTTTATAGATCAACATTTTCATTTTACAGAAGGAGGCAATGTTGTACAACTGTCTAGAGTGAGAATTTGATCCTGATCCTGATACTGCTTGTGTTATCAATTGCCCACATCACTTAACCTCGATGGACCTCAGTTTCCTCATCTGTAAAATGATGGGGTTGTACCAGATGGCCTCTGGGGATCCTTCTCAGTTCTAAATCTAAGATCTTATGACACCAATGTGCAAAGAGAGGAAACAACTTGGCCAATGTCCAAGAGCATGCAGTACTCATCCAAACAGTCCTTTTCTTATAATTGTCCTTTCCCAAAAAAGAAAACCCACTAGCCTTGAGGTTAGAACACCTGGCTTCAAGGCTGGGCTCCAACACTTGCCAGCTGTGTGACCTTGGGCAAAACACCTCACCTCTCTACGACTTTTTTCCCTCTCCTGTAAAATGAGTATGTATATCATCTTTCCTACCTAACTCACAAGGCTGTTTTGAGGATCAAACGAGTTAATGATTGTGAGAACACAAAATCTCTACTGTTATACATCCTCTCAAACAAGGTCAGGAATTCAAGTACTCATTCCACCGTGTGCTGCGGAAGCTGAAATGGAGAACGCATTCTCTAAGAGGGAAAGATTTTTGCAAACCTCTAGTAGAGAGAACGAGGCTAAGGAGGACTGGGGGAGAAGATAGGGTGGGGTCGGGGTGGAGATGGGGAATCGGAGTGGATCCTAAGACAGCAGACCGGGAAGGTGAACTCAGGGGTCCCAGGACTGGGCGGGAACAGGGTAAAGGACCAGGGCAGGGGCGGTGAGGAAGGCTTACCCCCAGGGCTGCCCGAGCTAGCAGTAAATAGCTGCCGCGCTGGAATAGACTTGGCGCTGCTCGCCGGTACTTGGCCAGGGCCCCCAGAGTGATCCTACAGAGAGGCCCCACCCCTCGCCCCATGGCCTCTCCCCAACATTGTGCGCTCAGTGCGTCCTTAGCTCCGTCACTCCCAGCTGCTGGAGATGAAGGTGTGGGGCAGCCCCTCAGCACCCTTGCGCTGGCTGCGTCCTTCCCCAAGGTTGGAAATTCCAGTCTAAGTCCCTGGGTGGGATTCGAAAAAGGATAGTCAACTCCCCACCACCACCTTGACAACCACCAGGCCAGGTGGAACAAGCAGCCCCAGCAGGGCACTGCTTGCGTTGGGACCAGGTTGGATGCTATGCTTGCTTGGTTTGTAAGAGCGAGGTATAAGCGCTAAGCCCAGGGTGAAGTGAAGCGAGTGAAACCCGGGTACTTTGGGTTTAGAATTTGGAGTCCTGTTTAATGATCAGCTCCTGAGCAAAGGGATGGAACGGGTGCACTAAACAGAGTCCTGGCCCTGGGGTCACAGGTTTGGGGTCCAAATGCTGTTGTTGCTGCCACTAATAATAGCTGGCTAGCATTTCTCACAGTGCTTTAAGGTTTACAAAGCGTTTAACATTAAACGTTAAACAACTCTTTAAGGTTTATGGTATTGTCATTATCATTTTACAGATGAGTAAACTGAATTTGAGAGGGGTTGACTTACCCAGAGCCAACAGCTAAGGAAGTGTCTGAGGATGGATTTGAACTCAGATCTTCCTCGGACCAATCAGCTAACCTCACTGTGTTTCAGTTTCAAAATTTAAAAGAAAAAAATGAGTAGGCTGTAGCAGATGGCCTCTAACGTACCCCTTCAGCTCTAAATTTACGAACTTTAAGAGTGAGCAGCAACGTGAAATGGGATGAACATAAAATCTGGTGGAATAATCAATCACTGTGCTAGGCTCTGGGAATATAGACAATGAAACAATCCAGTAAAAGCAACTCATTTATATGTTGTTCTAAAATTTGTTTCTCGCACACGTTCTGGTTCGCATAGAAGATGCGTGGGAGGGAGAAGGGACGCATCCTTCTTGGACTACATTTCCCAGAAGGCGATATATCAGAATCCCTTCAGAGAGCAAAGGCAATCACCGAGCGAAGACTCTGATTGGTAGGGAATCTTGGATAGTTGGGAAGTTTAAAAAGCAATTGAGGGATCAAAAGGAAACTTCTGGATAAGTATTGACATCCTCTTAGAACTGCAAGTCTGGGTCTAGAGAGGATCCAGCAATTCATTAAACTTGACCCTTGTATCATGGATCCTTTTGGCGATCTGGCGAGGTTTATAAAGCAGAATAATGTTTTTAAATGTATCACATAAAATACACAGAATTACAAAAGGAAACCAAAAGATAGTGAAAATAAAGGTGCATACCCCATTCCTGCCCTATCCAAGTTCACAGACTACTGAAACCCCTACCTTAGGGTATTTTACCCCTGGACTGTATGAGTTCCTAAGTGACTGCTAAGTCCCTTTCCCAACATGTTGGGGTTGGAGGATTAGTCCGAACATGGAGTAGGGAGAAAATTAGATAACTCCCTGCAACATATACTTGGTTGCACCCGTTTATGTCTAATTCTTTCATTATTTATATTGATTTTGTGTACTTTTGCTATTAGAGTTATGGATCCTGTAGTGGTTAAATAAAGTGTTAAGTTGATATTGGCTTAACCTATGATTTGCAAAACTTATTACCTACCTTGCATCTCACATTTAAGCTGAGAAAAGTAGCAAGGGGCTCCAGAACCAGAATTTTCATTGGCCCAGTATTACATTCTGGTGAAGGCTGGTCAGTCAATAATTATTTATTAAGCACTTACTATATACCAGGGTCTGTGCTAAGTGCTGGGAATACAAATACAAGCAAAAAGGTGTGCTCAAAGAGCTTACATTCTAATTGGGAAGACAGTACTTGAAAGGAAGCTGAAAAGAGGGGAGGGAAGAGAGGTGGGAGGAAAGCAAATACCTGCCACAGGATATGATCAGGAAGTCCAAAGGAGTGAAGTGTGGTGGGAAATGACAAAATGCCTGGCCTGGCTGCCCTCCTTAAATGGGGGCATCCTGTAGTTACTTTGAATGGAATGTCTTTCTCATTTCCTCCTAAATTTTGTTGTTATTATATAGAGATGCTTTGATTTTTTGTGAATTTGCTTTGTATCCTACTACTTTGCTAAAGCTATTAATGGTATCATCTAAACTTACTTGCTGATTCTCAGAGTTTTCTAAGTAAACCAACATGTCATCAGCTGGATGAATAGGAATAGTTTTGTCTCTTTGGTGATGTTTATACCTTTAATTTCTTTCTCTTCCATTATTACTGTTTCTAGTATTCCTGGCACTATGTCAAATAATAGTGAGTAAGGGGTATCATCCTTAATTTACTTCTGTGTTTACTAGGAAAATTTCTACTGTTTTTCCCACAGCAAATAATGCTAACTTTTGGCTGTACACATAAACTTTTAATTGCATCTTAAAGTGGCCCTTCTGTGCTTATACGTTGTAAAGTTTTTAGAATTAATGAATTTTGCAATTTGTGAAAAGTTTTTCATTATCTATTGATGTGATCATGTTGCTTTGGTGTTTTTTTAATATGATTGATTATGTTAATTGTTTTCCTAATTTTGAACCATCCCTGATATAAATCCAACTTAGAATGAATCATTTTTGGACATATAATACTGTAGTGTTTTTACTAGGGTTTGTTTTATTTCCTTACCAGTATTCATTAGTGATACGTTGTTATTTCAAGATTTAAATTGCTTATTCCAGTAAGCTGAATAACATGGTATATAACTTCTTTATATTATATTAATAACATACAATAGAATTCATCTGTAGGACATATGGGAAGGTTTCAAGGAACTGTAGATGGGCAGATAGAAAGGCCCAGGGATTCTTAGAGACCAATGGGATTTTGTCAATAAGAGCATATATCCCCTAGGATTTCTAGAGCCTCCATCACTTTTCAAAGACTTATGGAAAAAGTAATTGGTGACGTAAATGTAGAGAAGGTGTTGGAGTGTCTACACGGTCTCATCACAATACCATAGATAACAGCTACAAGGGATTTCAGAGTTCATCTTTTCCAACCTCAGAATTTTTACAGATGAGGAAACTGAGGCCTGGGGAGGTTAAGTGGCTTGGTCAAGGTTACTTGCGTAGTAAGCAGGAGGTGAAATTTGAACTCAGTTCTTATAACTCTACTATATTACCCATATGGGGTCACAGTTTAAGAAACACAAGTGGAAAAAGTTTAAGAGGCGCTGCCTAAAGCCAGTATTATTATTATTATTATTTTTTGTGAGGGCAATTGTGATTTGGGTTAAGTGATTTGCCCAGGGTCACACAGCTAGTGAGTGTTATGTGTCTGAGGCCTAATTTGAACTCAGGTTCTCCTGACTCCAGGGCCAGTGCTCTGTCCACTGTGCCACCTAGCTGCCCCAAGACAGTATTCTTTTCACTGAACCACACCACTACCCATATTTGGAAAGACACTGGAAGAACACGAGAAGAGGCTACTGAAAGTATTAGAGTGCCAAGAAGCCATTGATCAAAGCTCCCAATTACCAAGTACCAGCTCTGTTGTAAGATACTTCTCAGGACATCTGAGACAGTCTTCTCCTTTTTCAGATGAGGAAACTGAGGCCCAAAGAATTTAAGTGATTTGCCCAAGTTCATGAAGGTGGTGAGTAAAAGACCAAGGGTTGAACTCAGGTTCTCTGATCCAAATCTGGTGTTTTGTTTTTGTTTTTTTCCCACTATACCATCTAACCCTTATGAATACACAAGTGTGGACATCCATACAAATATGGATGGACTGGAATATTATGTTCAGTAAAAAAATAATAAATGTGATGAATTCAGAGAAACTTGGAAAAATTTGTATGAACTGATACAGAGTGAAATCTTGGACCTTATAATGGAATGTACCTCCCATTTCTCCGCAGAGAAGTATGCAACTGTAAGTGAAGAAAAAGCTTTGACAAACATTGTTAAACATAGTCAAACACACAAACACAGACATTGTCAAAAAGTAACATAGCTGTTCTTTTTGCCCAACTATTTTTCTTGGTTCCAAGAAAAGGTTCATTTCTCCAGGGAAGAGGCATATCTCTACAAATCATGTGATTTAAAAATAGAAAAAACACTAATACGTGTGAGCCTGGGCAAGTCACTTAACCCCAATTGTCTAAAAAAAAAAATAAAAATAATAAAAAACACTAATAAAACACCTTTAAAAAAGGTACATGCCAATTCTGAAAGACTTCCATCAAATTCATGGGTCATGGAGTTTCTCAGCAGGGAGTGAATACTAACCCTGAGAAGACAGACATGCTTTTTACCTGTAATTGTCTAAAATTTTTTTGTGAACCGAAGACACTTTTTCCCATGTAGGATTTGGTGGCTATTATTAGTGGAGGCTTATGCCCTCATTGCTAAGTCCCTCAGTAATGTCACTTACATGTATATGGTTGGGAAGAAGTTAAAGCAGAAGGTTAAAGAGGGGGCAATCTGGCCTAAATTTGCATGAACCATTTAGTAATTATTGGGATAAAAAATGAAGTCTTGGTGTTATATATTCATACCAATATAAAGGTCTCACGTACAACTCTACCACAAGAGTGATAATCACCAAGGAACTTACTTCATTGACCAAGTAGAAGACTCATGAAGAGCGAGTCTCATCACCCACCCATAAACTGGAGTCCTTGGCTTTGAAGTGAGTTATCAATGATAACTGATTTTAATGATAATTAATGGGTTTGGTGTTCAGTTTCAAATTTAGATCAACAAAAATCCCCTGACATTTTGACAAGTACTAAGATACGTGCTACCAATAAAAGTTGGATGGTGACATTGGCCAGTTACATGCTCAGAATATATTGCTGGCCAGGAAATACCAACATAGTCATATACTATATGTATGTCCTGTATGCCTGAGTCCATGGTGATTCCCGTGTTTTGAGGAAACTAGGCTGTTAGTACTGAAGGTAGTACTCTCTCTCTCTGTGTATATATATACATATATAAAAATTCTAACCAATAGCGGAATTTATTCTGGATGTTATGAGATAACATTAGTTTATTGTTGGGTTTTTTTTTCACTGCCATAGCACCCTCTTGATTAATATTGAGTTTTAAGTTCATGATCTACTAAGACCTTCAGAACTTTTTCATGGGCACTCTTATCCAGTCATAATTCCTCATTGCTATATTTCTGAAGTTGAGTTTTAGAACCCAAAGTGTAGAGCTTTATATTTATTTTTTAAATCAAATGACTCCTTATTTGATTCAGCTCCATCATTCCCATCTATTGAAATCTTTTTGGACCTGGATTGTTGTCCAGCATGTTAACTGTCATTGACACTTCATGTCAATGGCTAATTTAACAATCTTGCCATCTATGCCTTCTTCCAAGTCACTAATAAAAATGCACACGGTCAAAGTATGAGTCTCTAAGACACTCCACTAGACCTCTCCATCCAAGCTGACATTGACCCATTAATAATGACTCTGTTTGGGTCTGCCCATTCAACCAGTTCCAAACCCACCTAAGCTTTTTGTCTAACCCATATCTCTCAATGAACAACTTTCTCATTGACATATAAGTCACATATATTCAAGGCCGTGACCCCAATCTATACTCTTTTCCTCCTCATATAATAAATGAAAGGAGGACTAATTTTGGCTACCAGGAAGTATCATTCACTTTCACATCTCATTTTAAGTATTCTTTTTCCCCAGAAGGCAGATTGGACAAATGTGTCCAGTCTTCAAGTCTTTTTATGATCACGGGATCTGAGTTAAAGCTGGAAGGGAACTTAAGTCATCAAGTCTACCCTGTTCATGTTACAAATGAGGAAGCTGAGGCAAGGTAATTTGCCTAGGGTCATATAAATAGTAAATAACTGAGGCAGATTTTGAACTCAGATCTTATTAACTCCAAGCCCAGCACCCCATCCATCTGTACCATCTACCTGTTTCCTTAAAGCAAGAAAAACTTTTAATGAAGTATCTTTGTCTATCTTGAATGCAGTAGGATAAATTGTGAAGTCAATTCTGTATTGCTCAAAAAGCTTAAAATCTATGATGTCCATGTTAAAAAAAAAACAAACTCCATCTTAAAATCCTGTTTTCTAGGCAATATGATCTAAAAGGGGAAGCTCACTGGTAACAATACAAACAATAATGTGGCACGATGGATAGAGCACCAGATCTGGAATCACGAAGACCTAAGTTTGAATCCTGCCTCAGACACTTACCAGCTGTAGTGTGACTCAGGGTAAGTCACTTAACCTCAGTCTGCCTCAGTTGCCTCATCTGTAAAATGAGGATAATAATTGCACTTAACTCCCAGAGTGGTTGTAAAGATAAAATGAAATATTTGTAAAGCACTTTGCAAACTATATAAATGCTATTGATTATTGATGTTATTATTAATTTGACTTTGGAACCCCTGGAGACCAGCAATAAATACACATCTGGGGGCATACAAAATCAAGAGCTTTACTTTGCTTTATTAGACACCTGTGAAGACATAGGAGTTTGCAGATACAGTCCTGACAAGTTGTGAGTTGCTGCCAAGTGAGATTCACATTTCCCTTGTGCAGAGAGGTGAAGGACCACAATGATTGATATTTTATTATATTGTTTAGTACTCCAAGCAGGTGAGTCTAACATTATGCTCAACAACTCTTTTTACTAGTCATCTGCTCAAGCCACTTTTAGCATGAATATACAGTGTATTACAGCCACTAAGTCTTTGGAGCGTGAAGTCCAACCTTCTCATATAAACGTTATTGACTCCAGTTTATATTGATACATACCATTCCTTGACATGTTGACATTAGCCTAATCTGGACCTGGGCTCTTAACAGCTAAACTTGACCTAAACAATGAAGGGATAGGGTCTATTTTGTAGCCTTTTCTCACAGTCATCACTCTGCAAAGTTCACTTGAACATTTCATTCCAACTTCCACTCATGTTGAAACATATCTTATTATTTCCTATCAGTGTTATTTGTTTAGTCATTCAACATTTATTCATGCTTAGTGTGTGCAGAGTAGGGAAGTTGCAAAGAAAATTCTACAGTCCCTGCCTTCAAGATCCTTATGATTCAATTACCCAGATGGCAGTCAGAGGGGAGATTCAGTAAAGTGGATCAAGAAGACACATCTTTTTCAAAACTTCCTATAAGATCAGAACATATATCATTAAAGTGGAGTGATCTAGTTCTAGGAAGTTTCAGTATGATTTTTTAAAAAAGCTACCAGATATAAGAGAATTCTTAATGAGTTTGTCTAATTGGGCTGCATTTCCAGAGTCCAGTAGAATTTCCGGCCCCATTCAGTCACATATGCCCACACTACAGTTCATGGGGTTTGTGATCTAGTCTACCTGGCTTGAAGAGACATATCTTGAATGCAAGGTAGGAGAACATTGACAAGAGGAAAAAGAGAAAGGTCTGGATAGAGGGAAAATCCCTTCAAAGGCAATCCTACTTTTGAATAATTTATTCACACTTTAAAATGAAGAAAAGATGGAGTAATCCACCCTCCTTTCCCTTCCTTTAAATGCTGACATGCTAAAAATGCCACTTGTATGGACTGAATTTTCACTTTTTCACCCAATAAGCAGGCGCTTCAAGAATCATCAAAGTTTCCCACAGGAAGCAAGGAGCTGAAAAATAGGCCTTATTTTACATGTAAAGTCAGACTGCCAACAGACATCACAATGCTAAACTTTCAAGTATGTGACAGAAGTAGTCATCTGTGATCAGTTTTCATTCTTTTAAAAGAAAATAGTGAAGGGTGTGAAAAAATGCAGACTGCCACTGTCTCTGACCTGTCTGCTGATTGCTGATGGGTATAATTCATTCACAACAACATTTAGCCCTAGCCAACTATCTCCATCCCTTTGGTCAGCCTTCTTTCCATAAATATTGTATTGCTTACTTTTTTTTTTAAAGCCTGTCTGTCATTAACTAGAACGATTGAAATGATATCAGTAACAATTTGGAGTGGAATGCATTTAACAAAAAGCAAAGAGCATTTTTTATACAAGAAAGAAGCCTTGTAGAAATAAAGATTCTGTACATTATTCAAATATTGTATGTACATAAAATTATATTGTTCAAGATTAAATTGCAAAGTCTTCCTTATTTGTAAACTCTGGTTGGTAACACCAAAGAAAAACCTGTAATATTTAGCTTTTTAAGCATAGCAGGCAGCAAGAAATAGAATGCTAGCAAGCGTACTTCTGTAATTGTATAAGAAATCTTTATGCCAAGTTATATGACTAGCATTCTTGATTTATTTCTAGTATTTAATGTTTCACATTCTACGAGGGAATTCTACAAAGAGATGTTAAAGTGAAAACTAGGGCAAAATGTAAAATGTTCAATGAAATTTTGAAATGTCATTTAGAAGATCTATTAACCATGATAATGGGTTGTAGTTCCAACTTGCATTTAAATAAAAGTTTCTATTCATTCATGAAACCCCCAGCAGCTTTAAAGCTAAATGAATTCCATCAGGTAGAAAATACAGCTTTGAAAAGTCAAATAAATTATGAGCCAGGTTCACACAATCAATCATTTTGGAGGTTTGGTCCTGGATTTTGCATGAGGGTGCCTTTGGAGAAATCATGAAGGAACATATTAACTTTTTAAAAATCTTAAATCAGTAATATAACAAAGCAGATAGTTACCCAACTGTCATGCATTTTTTTCCCTAATTCTTTCTTTCCTTGTTCCTTACTGTGTGTACTAAGACTAAGGTAAGGCGGAAACTCAAACAAGGCAGAGGTCTGATCCTAGCAAGTCTTCATGAGTCACAACCTTTTTTTTTTTTTTTTAAATCTTGGACACCCTGCTTCTAAGAGCTTTTACTCTCTGCAAAAAAAGACACCCAGGGGCCTATTCTATAGAGCACCTTTGTTTTCAGACTGCCATTTAATACATCATGTATTTATTTGGAAAGCCCCCTTCAGTAAGGTAGAAAAACATTTTGAACTAAAGAATTTGATGACACATTTCAAAGGAAGGCTTCAGTTCTTACACTCCACTCACTATGTACTGATTCTATTTCTTCTCTAAATGGGGAAAGGAATGGTCAACACTACTTCATGGGAAAGTCTGACCCAAGAAATTTATTTTTTATAAAGTGTTAACAAACTTCAGAAGTGTTAGGCTTAATTAATTCTGTGAAACATCATAGGCATCTTCTACTGAAATTATTTAGGGCTCTAACATGACTTACTTAACATCAACATTTGACTTGCATATGTCAGAGGTACCAGCAGCTCACTTGTGTCATCTTTGAATTATGTTTGGGCAGATCAGCAGCTTGATCCATTTACATTGTCTACTGCATTATTGTAGGATTTAACATCAGGTCTCCCTCTACTTATGCTATTATTACTGGATTAGCAGAGGCCACAGTATAGAGTTTGTCAAATTAAAGACTTTTTGTTCAACTGAAATTTAAAATCTTATGTTGAACCTGGAATATCAGTGCATGGTATAGGCAGTCTTCTCTTACTGGTTATGAAACACTAACACTCCAGGCTTCCAATTAAGCACCACTTGAAAAACATGATGACAAAGAAAGAGGATACCTATAGACTTGTAGATCTTTTTATACTGACCTTCAAAAAAATTTAAAAGAAATTCACAAATATTTATGATAAAAGAAATCAAAGAGTGTCCTTTGGGCTCTGGGATCTCGTTAAATCTAAAAATACTATAATAAAAGTGCTTTAGTACTGCTTAACTGAGATCTGTCAAAAAGACAAACCAATGCTAAAAAAAAAGTTTCTTTTTCATTGTCTTAAGGAGTGTTTGACCACTTCTGTTTATGTGAGAACCAGCTGCCCTTCTCTGGCTATCCCTGAATTTGTTCATTTCTACATATCATACCTTATTTCTGACAATCTTATGGTGTCAAAATCCCTACTGAAACATATCTCAACCCGCCCCTCCAAATCCCCAATGTTTCTAGGTTCTGTGTGTTCTCATCTATCCTGCTGAAATTCAAGTGGGTGCGATGGCAAGTGTGAAAAGGAAAGGATGGAGCCTTTGAAACCAAAGCATTGCAGGTAAGTGAATTGAGGTGTGAAGGGGAGAATGGGAGATGAGAGGGAGGGAGGGTGAGAGTTAGTAATTTAAGAAATCTATCCCAGCTTTGACACTCTTAGAAGTGGGAATATCAATGGCTATGGCTTTGATTTCAGTGTCCCCAAACTGCATGAATGTTTGGATCTCCCTCCGAGTGGGCAATGGGGTATCATCGGTCCCGGTGAGATCCAGACGGAGGGTGCCACACTTCTTCACTCCTGGATCGGTGATGAAGTTGACGTTATCTTGTTCAGCACTGTAGATGTTGATCACGATGAGCATCTGGGAGGGCTTGGCAGGGGTGTAGCTACGCTTCACTGTTTCTCCCAGGGCGACAGACTGATCTGCTGAAATGAATTTGTCGAAGACATCGGTGCACCATCGAGTGCCGTCTTTGACCAGCAACTTGTCTGGTGGGTGCTTCCCTTCCACATACCGGTTCAGGACTCCTACTCCATAGGTCAGAGGCGAACGTCGCACCTTAATGACAGCAGGGTCCAGCCC
Source organism: Vombatus ursinus (assembly GCF_900497805.2). NCBI lineage: Eukaryota > Metazoa > Chordata > Mammalia > Diprotodontia > Vombatidae > Vombatus > Vombatus ursinus. The sequence goes on along the minus strand of NW_020948983.1, from coordinate 3,717,823 downwards.
GAAGAGAACTGCTCCTTTAAGTATGGTGAGACCCACGTCCTGAGGAATGATGATTCGGCACTTGTTCCCAAAGGCTGACTGCACTGCCTGCTGCAGGAGAGGGGCCTCTGCAAAGCCACCCACCAGGAAGAGAAATTTGACATCTGTCACTTCTGGCTTCTCAAACAGGTCCCCTGGAAGGGAAAAACCACAGCATGTTTGCTCAAGGAGAGATAACATCCTCATGGTGAAATATACTAGGTGGTCCACTTGGGTAATGGGATACTTTTTCTCCTAAAACACGAAAATAAAAGAAGCGGGAGAAACTAGTAACAGTTATTAAAACACACACCCACATTCACACACACACCAATCAGAGTTAGGGAAAAATCTCATCTACAAAGTAATTTTCAAGAAATAAGCTCAGACTTCAGAAGACAGATGATGAAGCATGCCACACCTTCTGACAGAGAGGTGATGGATTCAAGGGGAAGAATGAGACACATTTTTGAAGATGACAAATGTGCAGATTTCTTTTGTTTGACTATATATATTTGTTAACAAGGATCGTGTTTTTCATTTGGGGGAAGAGGGCACTAGTGATAGTTTTGCAAAAAAGAAAAGAAAAAAGAAACAGGCCATTGAAGTGTTTTTGAAAATTCAGTCAATCAATCAATAAACATTGAGTAAGTGCCTATTATGTGAAAGGCACTGTGCCCAAGCAGTTGGGGATACAAGAAGAGGCAAAAGATAGTCTCCGCCTTCACAGAGCTTACAATCTAATAGGGGAAACAACATGCAAACAAATATGTAGAAAGCAAGCTATCTACAGGATAAATACAAAATAATTAACAGAGGGAAGGCACTAGAATTAAGAAGGGTGGGGGAAGGCTTCCTGCAGAAGGTGAGAATTTAGTTGGGACTTAAAGGCAGGCAGGCAGAACAGAAGTAAAGAAGGAAACACAGACAAGCCAGACAACTCTGAAAGTAATATTTTTTTTTAAAAAAAGTGACAGAATTATATAATTTTAAAAAAGATGACTGTATATAATAGTGCTCTTCAATTTCACATATAATCTTCTGTTCCCCTTTGTACATGGAAATGCTCTTTTTTTAAGTGTTTATTACAGTTGGGAATAGAACAAATTAAAAAAAAAAAAGAAACATGATCAAAGATCTTATTGCCTGTTGTATAAAGTTCAAACTCCTCTGTTAGCTTTCAAGGCTCTCCCCAATCTTTACCTTCCCAGCTAGGTGGCAAAAGTGGATGGAGTGCCAGGCCTTGAGTTACAAAGACCTGATTTCAACTCCAGCCCCAAGTACTTACTAACTGTGAGGCTCCAGCCTAGGTAAATCACTTAATCCCTGTTTACCTCATTTTCCTTATCTATAAAATGGGGATAATAATAGCATCTACCTCCCAGGGTTGTTGGAAAATCAAATGAGATAATATTTGTAAAGCTGATGGTACAGTGCCTGGCATAGAGTAGGTGCTTAATAAATGCTTGTTCCCCCCCATACCAAGAAAATTGCAAGTCTAATCTCTATGGACAGCCAGGCACTGAGGACACAAGAGGAGGGGAATGAAACCATCTGGGCCCTCAAGGACTTTACAATCTAGTAAAAGAATGAGATATGTACACAAATATAATTTGAGTTAAAAGATGATTAACTTCCCAGGAGAGGTGCACTGAATATTGTGGTCTGAGAGATCTGAGGAAGGACAGCTTACTGGGAGCATGGAAGAAACAGGGCCTAGAAGGGTAAAGGGAGTGTCTGTTTTCTCTCTTTATCAAGACTTTTCTTTCTAGTGAATTATAAGGACTATATTATAAGGATTATAATAACTCATATTTTCCTGGTACTTTAAAGATTGCCACATTTGTTTTTAACTTAAACTTAGGAAATAAATAGTAAAAGAATTACAGATGAGAAAACTGAGAGATTTAGTGACTTGTCTATGATTACACAGTCAGTAAGTTTCTGATGTGGGATTTGAACAAAGGTTTCCAAATGTATTAGATGCCTTTCCCCTTCACACATTCTGCAGTTCAGCCAAACTGACCCTTTTGCTGTTCCTCAAATGAGATATTCCATCTCTTGCTTCTTTATCTTTGCATAGGCTGTCCCCACGTGTAAAAACCGTACTCCTTCCTCATTTCTGCCTCTTAGAATTCCTACCCTCCTTTAAATTCCAGCCCAAGTGGCATCCTCCATAGGAAGCCTTTTCTTATCCAGATGCTAATAAGGGTCTGAATGTGAACTCAGCTCTTCCACAGCTTGAGTTTAGCATTCCATCCATTGCAACATTCTGCCTCACACTACATTATGAATCTTCCAAAGATCCTATGTGGTGCTTATCTCTAACTGGGATGGTTGGTTTTACTGAACAGGGCAAAAATCAGTCTACTTCCAATCGCATCGAATAACTGAGTCTCTACTATTTGTTACTTACGGAGATGATCGATGATATTATCAATTGTTGGCTTAAAAAGGGCATTCATTGCATCTGGGCTCATCCTTAGCATTCCCTGGGATGACCATTTCACAAAGTCAACACTGTAGCAATATCATACAGAACAAGAATGAAATCATAAATGTGTATACAACATACAATAATTTACATTTCTATAACATTTTGTGCACATTATCTTGAGCCTTATAACTCTGTGAGATAAGCAACGCAAGGATATACACACACGTGTGTATACATGTATGTGTGTGTATACACACATACACACATAAACATATCACCCAAAAGATCCTTTTATGGAATGACTAACTCAATTTATAAAGATATTTTCCTTTATTTCCTTCTTAATCAAGGTAGTAATCAAGGTATAAGACAAAACTAGGCACCATACTTGTCTCATAGTTCAAAGGAGTCAACTACATTGAGTTCCTTGCCACACTCAAGTAAAGTGTCCTTGCTAACCTGTTCCTGAGTCTCGACATTAGGAATATTCCCAGGTCTCCCAACCCTGTCTTCTCTCTTTGCTCTTCTTAACTAAACTTGTAATTGGGATTTCCACATAAAAAACCACCATAGGCCATCGTCAATTACTTTGGGAGAAGAAAATAAAGGTTTCTTAGACATAGCTGGTAGGAAACAGAATCAAACACAGGATGTGTACCATTCAGTAGGGAATGTATTTAGCACCATCCTGCATAGAGGTAGTGAACAGACTACCTAATATAACACCTTTTATTTATACAACTGTCTAAGGATTACAAAAAATGTTCCTAATAACTACCCTGTGAGGTGGGCAGTCCATCTACCATGGGACCAGCAAGTGAGAGCCTTGAAGAATCACAGGTTTGAGAGATGGGAGGGACTTCAATGGCCATTTAGGTCAACTCATACATGAAAGGAATCCTCACTCAAACATATGCGAGATATAATGGTAATATAGCCTCTGCTTGAAGGCTTTCAAGAAGGGGGGAACATACCACCTCTTAAGGTAGCTCATCCTATTTTTTGACAGCTCTAACTGTTAGGACATTTTCCCTGACATCAAGCCTAACAGGTCTTTTTGCAATTTCTACTCACTGTTTCTGATTCTGCCCTCAGGGGCTAACAAATTTATAAATCATAGAACAAATCTAAAAACAATAGAATGAAATCTGGACTGCTTGTTTCTTTTCAGTTAGTTTTTTAAAAATCAAAGTAAGTTTACCCTGCACCAATGGACCCTTTCTCCCTACCCCTCCATCTATTATAAACATACTCAGAAATCTCTATGAAATAGAAGCTCTCACAAAAGTCTAGCAGGTTGTTGGGGGAAAGTTGCATGAATTTTCCTCCAGAAACAGTGGTTTCTTGCTCTTGGAGAAGCCTTGGTCCAGCAAGGAACAACTTAGAAGAAAAATGTGGCCAAGTTGGTGATAGGAGATAACATCTAGCCATCATTTTCCATTACTTCCTTGCTTTTCCCATTCCCTGCATTACCCATTCAAAGCAAGCAGCTTATCTCTATTCCCATCATGATTCTTCTGAGTCTGTGGCAAAATATTCTCCATCCACTCTCCTGTCTAATTCTGACTAGTCATTCAGTAAAGAACTGGACAGCTAACTTACTCGTCTCTCTAGAAAGGATTTATTTACTTACTTGCTTTTTCTCAAGGCATGTTCCACACTGTGACCTCGAAACTTCTTATAGTAATCAATAAAGGAGAAAGGCAGGTTGATATTTAGGGGATTGGTTCTATCAGGGGCAGCAGCCCGTTTGCGGGACTCAAAAGCAATCATTAAGTCTACCCAGGCTGCTGGACGTTTAATTTTAAATTGTTCAATAAAATCTTCTCCAAATATTTTACAAAGAAGTTTTTCAAATTCATAATCCACTCCCAAGGAACCATATGGTCCACCTAAGTAAAAAAAAAAAATGCCCATGCAGATATTAGTTAGCAAATAATAAACACAGTGAGCCAAAAGGGTTCAGTACTTTTCAATCAGAGATGTGACTATGAAGATGTTGCTCTAGAAAACTGTGATCACCAGGACTTCGGATGGGTAAGCAATTCTATCTTTGGTTCATTTTTCAAACAAACAAAGCCGGAAGTCCCTTTAAGAAGCAAGTTATAACACCATCCCTTAGCTCCTAAGATGGTCTCTGATTTTTAAAAATCAGGGACAGATTTTTAATGTTCTCATTCAATGTAGAGAAAGTGTTCCAGGGTCTGTAAACTTTAAACAAATATATTTTGATAAGTATATTTCAATATAATTAGTTTCCTTTGTGAAACTACATATTTTATTTTCTGCATTTAAAAACATTATTCTGAAAATAGCTCCACAGTCTTCACCAGCCTGCCCAATGAGGTTCTTTCTCTCTCTCTCTCTCTCTCTCTCTCTCTCTCTCTCTCTCTCTCTCTCTCACACACACACACACACACACACACACACACACGCATACACACACACAGGCATGAGTTAAAAACTCCTTTTTCAAGGGAATTATTTTTCCTCAAAATAACTCTCATTAATTTCAGTGATCTACTTAAACTACAGATCTATGATGCAGTGACTTATATATCAAATCAACGACATCTTAAATCGCTAAAGGCAATCAGTTAGGAAAGGCCATGTAATTTCAATGACACTTTCTCCTCAGAAAAAAAAAATTAAACATCTGGAAAAACCATAAGACTTCAGTTAAAACCAGAACAATATTTAAATCTACAAATGAATAAGAATTGTTCTCCACATAAAGGCAGATCATACAGTAGGCCCCAGATTAACTAGCAATGTTAAGCATAGTGAGGATGCTAACTTTACCTTGGGCAGGTCATTTACCAGCCAGGGTTCTTCCAGTTCTATAATCCTATGATTCTATATCACTGCCATCCTAGAATTTGGTCCTTGGTTGGCATACATGCTGAGAGATGACCATATTATAGGAGAAAGCATTACAATGAGAGTGCTGTAGTATTTGAAAAAGTCTAAAATGGCTCCAGAGAAACCCAAATTTCAAGTCACAGAGAAGATCCATTGTATATTTTACTCTAGCAATATCTTTAAAATAACAGACTTTATAGCAAGAGAGCTAAATGAAACCTAAGAGATGATCTTGTCTAACCTCACCATTCATAAGTGGTGAGACTGAGGCCCAGAGAGAAGAAGTGTCTGGCTTCAGTTCATGTAGCTAGTAAGTGACAGTTACCTCTTCTAAATGAGCATTAGTAATCCCTGCTGTCAATGAGCCCAATCCTACATGTTGGCACTCAAAATAAAAATGAATTTCTTATTAATGACACATCTGAAAATAAGCTTATTTAAAATGCTAGATAACATTCCAATCTCAGGAGAGTTAAAGCTGTAAATGGAGTTTAGATCATTTGCTATGGAGTGGTCACTTACCTGTTGACTTGTACAATTCTTTAAGGTGTCCCTCAGGTAATCTGATCTGATGGACAGTGAGGTCCACTGTGCCTCCTCCACTGTCCACAACCACATACCTGTCACCTGTTGCAAAAAAGAAATGGCCATTTTTCACATGGGTATCCCGATCAGAACATACTTGGAAGCCCACTGAAGGGAGACGAGCTTGGTACTCTAGCAGAAATCCATGAACATTCACAATTAGCAACAAGAGGTTGCATATTTAGTAGCTCACACTTGGATTATTCATGATTAGAGTGTTTTCAACAATGTCTACCAGATGCTAGGGGTTCAAACATGGAAAGAAAAGGATAAGAAAGAATGATAAGAATGCAGCATTATTATTAAGCAGTGTATGCAACTTCTATACATATTAAGGAAATTTGTTGCTATGTTAATGCTGCTGAAATGTTTAGTGCTTGATGACATGAAAGACCTGTCCTGAGACTACAGTACTCTGGATTCTACCTGAAGAAATTCAGGTCTGTTACAATTTCCCATTAATATCTGAGATTGTTTTGTTTTTATAGCATGCAGTCTTATCCTCCTCCCTCACCTCCCCAAAAAGGGCAGTCTATAATCTCAATTTATTTTGATTTTTTTTCTATAAATGCAAAATAAAGTCATGGGAATGCATTTTTGCCAAGAGTAACAAACCAGTAAGAGTAAAGGACATTCAAGGACTCTACCTTCCTCCAATTCAGACCAGATCTCTCCTATGACATTTTCCACCAAAAAGGTCCGACTCTGCCGATTACGACGTATGTGTTCCTTAGCTAGTTGTCAATAGAAAGAAAATGACTAAGTATGAGAAGGCATGAAAAAGCTAATAGAGTTCTCTATACTAAGTACAGACTAGTCATATAAGAAAGTTTAGAGATGTAGCATTTTAAGTAAATGTTTGATCAAAATTGCTAAATAAATACAAGAGAATTATAAAACCAGTTCCTTTTAGATAAAATCCTCATTCCCTTCAGTCTTATGCCATTCATCCAGCTTGTAATTAAAGCCTTCATCCTTGTTAAAGGGTTTATGGGAATTTCCTTCTGCATGTTTGTTTGTTTGGCTTTTTTTGAGACATTGAAAAATGGCTATTTTCCTGGCATTGTTGTACTGAGTAAATCCAAGATAACACTGTCTGTGAACCAGCCCTGCTGTGCCCTCAATTAGGTAACTTCACCTCAAGGGGTTATGTCTGGTGGAAGTAATAAGGGATGGGTTTTCCAAGTCTAGTTCTGGAATGAAATAAAGTGCCACATTGTCTCCTGGCCATATTGCCAAAAGTGATGAAGCCAATGCATACTCCCTTTAACCACTAGGTGGCACATTTGATGCCTCACCAGACAGGTTTTGATTTTCAATGAAAATTCAAGGGAAAGGCTCAAAGTTCAATATTAGTTCAGCTATTGGGTTATGAACTATAATAACTCCTTATATTTTCATAGAAGTACTTCCTTCTCTACTATTAGGGCAAATATTATGTTCTCCACCTTATAGATGGAACTAGATAGAGAATTTGTGATTTGTCAATGGCCATACAGTTGGTTAGTGATAGGGCCCAGAACAGGACCCAGGCATCCTGATTACCTATCCAGTGCTCTTTTGCTATACCACACTACCTTGGAATCAAGCTTAACTTTGCATTTAAGTTTTAATACAATTAGAAAGATATTATCTACTGTAATTGTTTTCGTTCTGTCATTTTTAGTTGTGTCTGACTCTTCGTAACCCAATTTGGGGTTTTCTTGGCAAAGATACTGGAGTGATTTGCCATTTCCTGCTCCAGTTCATTTTACAGATGAGGAAACAGAGGTAAACAGGGCAATGTGACTTGCCCAGCGTCATACAACTAGTGTCTGAAGTCAGATTTGAACTTAGGAAGATGAGTGTTCCTGACTCCAGGCCCTGCACTCTATCCACTGTGCTATCTACTGCAATATCTAAGGCTAATTTGTATTTATAGAATCTCAGATTTAGAGCTGAAAAGAACCTGAAAGATCATAAAGTCCAACTGATTCATTTTACAAATGAGGAAATTGAGATTCCAATAAGCTTGGTTTTAATAGGATCATTGTAAACAGCAACATACACAAGTGGATCCTTGAGTTTCAGGTCATCTTAATCTCTGTTTACATGTTTACACTAAAGTGCTGGTGTGAAATAAGGCAATATGACTTCTGGGGAAAATATTACTATGTGAAAATAAACGCTATAAAAAATGCCTCTTAAAACTCTAGTCACTTACTGGGCCATGAAGGCCTCTTGTCTGAAGATGATTTCCATGAAAAGATGCTTTGAATAAATGTGGTTATTCCAAAATTTAACATACCACTAGACATAGGAACAGAACACAATAAGTACAAAATGATAGTGAAAAATAAACAGAAAATAGAGCTTTCAAAGCATACATTTTCTGTTACTTTGTGGATTTATTTTCAGAAACACTGCATCAAAATTACCTTGAGACAGAATGAATTTATGCTGGAGAAGAATTTGCTAAAATGACTATTTAATAAATCAGCAGTGTTATTTCCTTTTTTTTTTTAGAGTTTTCTTTAAAAAAATTTTTTTTAATGTGCTATCAGGAATATCTAGGCTGTTCATGCATGTTATTTTGACTATTCAGTACAGTTTGCCTAAAAATGTATTCATTTCTCCTCATATTTAAAGAAAGAGGTTTCTGGCATGCTTCTTAGCATTTAAGGGTGCCCTGTCCTTTCATTACTAAACTCTACACCAGGATCTCTCACCTAATCAGATACTTTTCTTGATGAATTCTGGCTAACTTATGTTTCAAAATTATATATATCTCAAGATACTTATACGTGTGTTGTTAAAAGTCCAGATCATACAGTCAAAACTTGATGTTTGCAATGGAAAAAATTGTTATAGATATTTAAAAAATAAATGCACTTGTATGTGTTCTGACTTTTTTTTTTAAATAATGTTAGATGTCTGATAGAAAATGAAGATGGAGGTAGGACAGGCTCAGCTACCTCTCTGAAAAGGAATGGAAATACTCTAGAAGAGATTACTTTTGGCTAGCCTAGCCAAAGGAAAGCAGGTGCAAAGAAAGGCTGCCACTTAATTTTCCACCAGAAATTTTTTTGCTTGAAACAAAATCCAAAGTCCTTAGGGAGACTCAGTGGAGCATGGTCAGCCAAGGAAGTAAGGCCCAGAGGTTGTATGTGGAAACTATTCACAAACAATCAGCTCTAACTTCTCTCCTTTCTTCAGAACCCTGGCCTTTCTGAATGCAGCCTGGGACGGAATTGTAATAGCTTTTAGCACAGGCTTAATTCTGTCTGATACATGAGGGGGACTTCTGAGATGGGCTCAGTGCATTTCCTCACTCACTCTACATTTTTATTTGAAAATTTAACTTTGTGTAGACAGTCATTCATTCCCCTGAAACTCTTTAAAATAATTCTCCTATCTACATTGACTATTCTTGGGAAAAAGACCAAAGAGGAAGGAAACCTCATCAAGCTCTGTAGTCCCCAAGAACCCTTGATGAAGGGGAAAGAAGCTTTAGGGACACAAAACAAGCCTCTGATGGACATGAATGCAGGGAACTATTAACAAGGAATGGTTCATCTCAAACACGGTTCTACATTTCCCCTAACTGTACACCTTTCTATTCTACTGGGAAAAAAATGGAAAGAAAACTTGTTGGGTTGGGTTTTTCCTCCCAGTTTAACTACATTTTCCAATAATGCATGTAATGGGCTAATAATACATGAAACAGTTCCAGTGAGTGAGTCAGATATAAGTAAATAGTCCTAATAGATGAATTTGAAACAGGCAAGTTATATTAGATTATGAATCAGTTAATAGACAGGATTAACAGTCAAGTGTAATATATAGCTTTGAACTCTCATGGCACTCTGAAGTAGTATCCAGGGAACATTCCTTCCTATTTGTCTGTTCTCATAAGAAACATTTTGAAAGATGCTGAAAACGAGCCTTTTCTTGGCTCATTTGGTCCCTCCAAGGGTCTGAATGGGGGAGAAACAAAAAGGATCAAAGCACATCCAAGTTGACCTCTTGGGAAACTACTCCTTCTTCTAATGGAATATCTTGGTTTCAAGGAGCCCTTGATGGATTAACAAGTAAAAATAAACAAAGGCAGAGAAAGTCAGAGAGAGAAAGGGAGAGAGCACCAGAGGAGAGAGAGAGAGGGAGAGGAAGAGACAGAGAGAGAGGTACCCTGTGCAAACCCAGCTCCTACAGTGTCACTGGAGGTGTAACCATTGACAGCTGCTTTGCTGCTCAGGTCGATCATCTGGTGGAGGCGAAGTTTCCTGCAGTAGATGGAGGCTGCTTCGGGCTCCAGGGCAATTATCAGCTGTTCTGGGTTTTCCGGGGTGGCCATCCCTGCCTGGAAAAAAAGAGTCATTTAAGGAGTCTGTGGAAACCAACTCCATTGCCTATCTTTGGGATTGACACTGACTTCAGGGGAGAGGGGGTGTACTGCATGCTTTTTCCCCAAGCTGGTTTCTTTGGAAATTCCTCAGAAAGCCTTCACAGTGTGGATTCAGGATTCTGGTGACACTGAAGCAGGGTCCTGGGCCAGGCACTCTAACGTGTCAGGTTGTACTGGAAGAACACTGGATGGACACGTGCTACATATACCTCCTGTTTCTTCTTTTTTGTTCTTTGGCATTGAAATAGGGAGCACAACAGATTTTGTGCAGGACACCCTTGTGTTCTTTTAATCTATGAATTTAAAGAGTCCCAAGTGGGGCAAGAATGGAATTCATAAATGTAAATGCAGATGGAGTCCACAAATAGATAAATAACTTTTGTACTTTAATGATTTTTTAAAAACATATAGAACCACAGCTTTATAGCAGCAAGAGCCTTAGAGATGATAAAGTCCAATTTCCTAAGCTTATGGATAATAATAAATAGCTAGCACTTATGTAGCAGTTTAAGGTTTATAAAGTACTTTAAAAATATTATTTTATTTTATCTTCACAACCCTAGGAAGTATATGCTAGTATTATTATCATCCCCATTTTATAGTTGAGAAAGCTGAGGCAGAAATTAAGTGATTTGCCCAGGGTCACACAGCTAATAACTGTATGAGTCAGGATCTAAACTCAGGTTGTATGTGACCCCAGGTCTGGTACTCTATCCACTGTACCACCTAGCTGCCTATAGGATATGGAGAAACTGAGGCCCAGGGAGGTTAATAAACTTGCCCAAAGTAATCTAGACACTAAGTAGCACAGCAGGGAACCAAAGGTAGAGCATTAATTTCCACCAAATTCTGAGGGCACAATCTGCATTCTTTTGTGACTCCGGAATCTTCTTTGTCTTTAATATTGCCTTGGAAAAAAAAGGATCTGGGGGGGGTTATCAACTGAATCTTGGGGATTTTTTTTAATTCACAAATTTTAATGGACCTGTCATCCCCAGAGCTTCAATGGAAGAGAGTATTTGACCTTTCTATGCCAGTAAGTGAGATGTGAACATGAGCTCCATGGAGGAGAAGCACATATGAAATATCACAATTATTTGAAGACCCTTATGGAGAATGGCTGGATGGAACAAGCATTTATATATTGTGTACCACGCATTGTGCCAAGTTCTTTACAAATATTACTTTCATCTGATCCTCACAACAACCCTAGGCTTAAAGAGAACAGTTCATATTACCTTGTTTGAGCAGAGGTAGTTTTAATTAAAGATTTTTTTTTCCTCCTTGATCACATAGTCAAGCAATAATTTCCTTTTCATATTCTGTTCCCTTCAGCACTTGGACTAAGAACCTTCTGCCTTCCACTTTGTAATAATTATTAAGAGTCATCTGCCAGTTCTTAAAACCTCTCTCTCCTCCCTCTCTGTCCCCCTCTGTGTCTCTCTCTCCCTCCCTCTCTTTCTCTGTCTGTCTTTCCCTCTCTTCTCTGTCTCTGTCTGTCTGTCTGTCTCTCTCTGGCTCCCTCCCTCCCTCCCCTGTGAATACCCAAACATAGACCAAAGCTTTCTAATTGATGCTGTCACCAGAATTAACTTAGTTGAAAGCCTGTTGGTGAGTAGAAAAATGGATTGGGCCAGTCATTTGTTTGTTTTCACTGTTGACATCATCCCAGACTGCTCCCATTCATGCCATTCCAACTTCTGAGAAAAGGAGCCCAGAATGATCAAGTTTTGTATTAGGCAAGTGAAGTTTAATGACTTCTTTTCATAGACCACAAATGGAAGGAAAAATCCTATAAACTATTTGAAGCTCAAAAGGAGATATTTAATTCTATTTTTTCCTTCATGTGAGTTCAAATTTTTAATAAGAGTCCTGCATAAATGGAAATCAAAGAGAAAGGCACCGGGAAGTCACTTTACATAAAAATACTCCTGCTGCCCCACAAGAAAGAATGCCTAGAGTTACAGATGTAAACTGTTCATGTCTGTTATACGTATTTGTGTTTATTGTGTGGAAACGCATCTGGTCCATCCTTTTGCTTTTATTTGCAATAGAAATTCAAGTTAAACTAGTATCTCTTTAAAAATTTTATTTTACGTCTCAGTAGAAAGTTCCAGGGTCTATTTGCAAAGTTTTTTTGAATCAGAAAGTTCTATTTCCTATTCAACCTATATTTTCTTGTCAATGAAGGCCTAAAATATGGTGTACTTAGAGAATTCAGGGACAAAGTCCAAAAAAGTATCAACATTCTACATGGAATCACTTTCAGAAACATTCTCAAAGTTGTGTGATTGACCACTTGCAGGAGTAACACAATCAGAGAGGTGATTTGTTTACAGGTTGCTGTTGAAACGGTGTTGTTGTTCAGTCAGGTTTCTATGTGATTTTCATCCATGGGGTTTTCTTGGCAAAAATCCTGGGGTGGTTTCCCATTTCCTTCTCCAGCATGCCCCCATTTTACAGTTAAGTAACTAAGGCAAATAGGGTTTAAGTAAATTTACTCAAGTCACACAGCAAGTAAGCGTCTGAGGCCACATCTGAACTCAGGTCTTCCTGACTATAGGCTCGGTGCTCTATCTACTGCACCACTAAGCTACCCCAAAGAGATATGTTGAGACATGGCATGTTCCAAATATCACCAAGCACACTAGTATGTAAGTAATGAGTACATGATAAGCTGAAATCCTCACAATTATGATTATAAGATACTATTATCATGATAGAAGGATAGAAGGATTCTACAGTCTAGAAAACAGAGGCACAGAGTCAGAATTTGCCTATGTCACCTCTGTGCACCCAGAGAGAGGGTGTGCTCATTTTAATGCCCAGTACCAGTTGTATAGGGGAAAAAAATCCTAAAATGGAAAATAAAAATTCATCATGACAGTTTTGGTTGATGGAAACATTCCCTAGGTACATCTAACTCCATTTGCACTAATTCTATGATCAATAAGCAATTTTCTAATCCATAATTTGCTTAGCTACACAGACAGCTCACTATGTAAAAACGACCAAGACTAGTTATTTTGTCAGGTATATCATGCATTATAAACTAATTATAAACTAGACATTCTGGTTTATAAACCAGTCTCTTTGGAGTTTGTTCATTAATGTGAATTGGTTCTCCAACACCTGATTATCCCTGAGTGAACTAATAAAACATAATTTCTGAACCCTGTTCAGAAAAGCTGGTGCTGTTGTTAAGTCATTCAGATATATCTGACTCTTCCTGACCCTGTAGACCATGGCATGCCAATACTATCCATGTGGTTTTCTTGGCAAAGATACTGGAGTGTTTTGCCATTTCTTTCTCTACTACATTAAGGCAAATAGGAGGTTGAGTGACTTGCCCAAAGTCATGCAGCTAGCAAGTTCCTGAGGATGAATTTGAACTCAGGTTTTCCTGACTCCAGGCCCAGCACGCTATCCACTGAGCCACTTAGCTGCTCCCACAAAACTGAGGACCCACCAAAGGTACAGAAACTCCATGAGACTCATATCAAGCAGAGAGACTACGGTTTTCACCCTCTGCCCCTATTTATTTTCTAACTGTAGCACAGTTACTACATTACAATTAGAGCCTCTCTCTTCTTGTACAGTTCTCTTCAATAGAGATGGGAACTAGGCCCCTTGTAACACAATCCTTCTTATATTTTAGCTATCTCTTCTTAAGATTACAGAAGACCTATTCATGAAACCTCCCCTCTTATATCCCAACCTTTCCATCATTTAAATGACAGTTCTTCATAACAACTTCAGGTATCCCAGGGCGCTGAAATTTGGATAACTGCTTCTATCTGGATGTCTCATTTATTTTAGGACAAAGATTTTCATGCCAGGAAAGTGATGTCTCCATGATCACTGAATATTCGTAGGGTATTTCGAGTTAAACCTTGAGTTAAAGAGCACAAAATTCAAAATCACAGAGTTAAAGAAGGAAAAAATATCTAGATTTTTATATATTGAGATTTATCAGTCTGCCTTAGATACCTAGGGATAACAGCATCAGGGTTGTGCCTTCCTTTACGCTCAATATTTTGTTGTTGTTGAGTCATTTTAGTCATGCCTGACTGTGACCCCTTTTGGGGTTTTCTTGGCAAACAGAGTGAAGTGTTTTGTCACTCCAGCTCTGGCTCATTTTACAGATGAGGAAACTGAGGCAAACAAGGTTAAGTGACTTGCTCAGGGTTACACAGCTGGGAAGGAAGTGCCTGGGGCCAGATTTGAACTCAGGAAGATGACTCTTCCTGATTTCAAGCCCAGTGCTCTATGCCACCTAGCTGCCCACTCAACATTTTATTCCAGCCTAAATGGTTTGACTCTTACCTCCTACAAAGACAAAAAATCTCCTACATCCTCATATACATTAACTGTGATCCAGAAGTACACAAGACACTGAAACAGTTAAAATAAACAAAATAAACAAAAATAGTGTCACTATTATCCAGACAAGGAGTATAAATAAGACAGGGCCTAGAAGCACATGGCAGATATTTAATAAATTGACAATGGTAGCAGTGGGATATTGAGAAAGAGGTGATGAAGCTGGAAAATATCTTTGTGACCAAGGCTGGGGAGAAGAGTTAAACCTAACATGAATTCTCTCTGAGACACTATTAAAAGTGATAAAGTTCTTCACTTTGAAGGTCAAGATGATCACTAATCTGGCCTTATCCTTCACCTTCCTCCTTCCTCCTTCCCCCTCCTTCACCAGGACCTGCAGAAGGGCAGCATGGTGTGGCGGGTAGAAACAGTCTAGATTTAGAGTTCCAGGGCCAGTCTTTGAATCCCATGCTATTTATTACTTTTGTGCCTTTGGGCAAAGTCATCTCTTTAGGACAGTTTTCTCTTTTATAAAATGAAAATTTTGGACTAGCTCTAAATCCATAATCTGGTATAACTCCAAGTTCAAGGTTCTCTTTATTGGCTTGATCCCATTTATTAAGTGCTTAGCACAGTGCCTGACATTCAGCAGGCACTTAATGTATGTTTATTAACTACTGAACTAACACAATCAAAAAAGCGTTTCTGAAAGGTTATAGTAGCACCAGCTCTTAACAAACAGGTGATACACTCAGGATACAGAATAACATGAACATTTTCAGACAAGACCAATGCAGGTCTTGACTATGTTTATATTTTACAAAGGTTTTTTTCCTTCTTTCTTTCTGAAACTGCAGGAAGGGAGGTGGAGGGGAAAAAATGCTTGTTAATTTAAAAAAGAAAAATAGAAGAAAAGTTACTTTTAAAAAAAAAAAGATCATAGTAGCAGGTGGGTAAGAAAAGAATTTTTAATTACTTTACAAATACAGACTTTACATTAATCTAGATAACCAGATGTGAACATCCATCACCTGGATTCCCTTTTAGAAAGCAGAGAGTCGGCAGAAAAAGCAGCTCTCTTCTTCTGCTCCCCCCATAATTAACATAAATCACACTCTTAGTGTAAGAGCTCTGTACTAGAAAGTAACCTGCTAGTGGAATGAGAGGTTCTGGGTTTCACTGCTGGTTTGAAAGTCACTTGTAACCTAAGCGACCCTGGGCAAGTCACTTAATTTCCATGGGCCTCAGGTTTCTTATGTGTAAAATTAAGCTGGAGGGGTGAAGGAAGGGAGGAGGGGAATGAACTAGTTGTTCTCTGAAGCAGCCAGATGGTAAAGTGGTTAGAGCTCTGGGCCTGAACTCGGGAAAACATGAGTTCAAATTCAGCCTCAAACACTTACTAATTGTGTAGCCTTAAGCAAATCACTTAACCTCAGCCTTAAGCAAATCACTTAACCTCTGACTACCTCATTTTCCTCAACTGTAAATAGCAACTAATTCACAAGGTTGTTGTGAGGATCAAATGATATATTTGTAAAGCCCTTAGCACTGCGCCTAAAGTATTTGTTGTTGTTGTTGTTTTTTAGTTGTTGTTCACTCTGTGTGACACCATTTGGAATTTCCTTGGCAAAGATACGGGAGTGGTTTGCTATTTCCTTCTCCAGCTCATTTTACAGATGAGGAAACTGAGGCAAACAGGGTCAAATGACTTGCCCAGGATCACACAGCTAGTAAGTGTCTGAGGCCAGATTTGAACTCAAGAAAATGAGTTATTCCTTATTCCAGGCTCAACATTCTATGCACTGTGCCACCCAGCTGCCCCTGACTGGAATATAGTAGGTACTTAATAAACGCTTATTCCTTTCTCTCACACGCTCCCCCTTCCAGCTCTAGACTTAGGATGTATGATCTACCCTTCTATGCTTTAGGCAGTCATGCAGTTTTCTCTTCTCATCAGTATGTCATGTTTTGTTTATTATTCTGGACTGCTCCAAGCCAGCAGTCAGTAGGCCACCATCTCTGATGCATAAACTATGATTCTTATTATTCCCTCTTGTGCTATTAAAAGACCCCCTCAGTATTCCCTTCCTCTTTGAAAATAGATGATTAAGGGATACTAAGCTCAGCATAAAAGAATATGGATTACCCTTGTGACCGGAACATCCTAGAATGACAAATCTATCAAAGAGCATGACATCCGATGTTTCTGGGAGAAACAAGATAAAAACAAATTGAGGCAAAATGTGCTTGCAGAGTGACTCCTCACTAGCAAGTTTTCTGTCTTCATTTGTTTGTTAAATTAGAGGTACTAGAGAAGGATGGTAATAGTTAACTGTCAGACCCCAACTTGACAGCCCTAAGTGTGAGATACAGAATGCTGTCATAGAGTGGGATGAAAATAAATCACGTGCAATTTGCATAGACCAACAGCCACATGTGGGGGGCGGGAGCCATTTGGGAAATAGGTCTTTTGGAGGGAAAAACAAAACAAAATAAAACATCAGGCCAACTAACAGCTGCAAATGAGCTCAACTAAGTCTTGATTTACATATTAACCAAAATGATAAGTAGGAACTCTAAGTTCTGATTGGCGAAATATGGTGAAATATTTGTGTTGGAACTCTATGGAATGATCATTGACACAAACTATTGGCTGCAATATCTCCCTCCTTCTCTCCCCACTGAAGTCTAAGTAAAACAAACAAATGAAAATGAGCTGAGTTAAAGCCAGCCACGAAAATTCACACATCACATTGGGGGGGGGGGGGCGGAGGGCCCCAGGAAGCACTTGCCTTAAAAGGTTGTAGCAACACCCTAAAAAGTCTCTGCTCAGTATGTCCCTTCTCCAACTATGCCTTCCTCCATTTGGAGAGATTGGCAAATTTCAGTAACAAATTCATAACAGCCAGGGATTGTCTCAGCCAGAAACAGCTACTTAGTTCCTGACATGTGAAAGAAGGTCAACTTTTTAAGAACCACAAACAGGCAAGAAAAAAAATACAACAAAGTATGTCCCATCACTGCATTTTCTGGCCAGTTGAAACATCTGCATGGGACTACATGGGAAATGTTTTGCAAACTGAATGAAGTGTAAGAAAGGACACTTTGTTGTCTGAGGTGGAGGGATTGTGTAATCAGAGACTTAGAGCTGGAAGGACCTTAGAAGAAACACAGACAGACAGAGGTTGGATGATTTTCCCAGGGTCACATGTGCATATCTAATAAGTATCTGAGGCAGGATTTGAACTCAGGTCTTCCTGACTCCAAGCCCAGTGCTCTCTACCCGCTAGGAACAATGAAATACTGCTATCTGAGCAGAGAATCCAAGCTGTTCTTACCAAATCTCAAAATGCACTAGAGGAGAAAGGAAGAGAAAGAAGAAAAAAAAAAAGAAAAAAGAGAAGAAAGGAACTTTCCCCATTTAACTCTTAATTAGATTCTTCCCCTTACTTTCTTCCTTACTCTTTTGGAATTTCATATCATTAAATAGTTTTTTGGGGGGTGTGGTGGGGAGGGAATAGGGCCTTCAGGATAACAATTCACATTTCTAGGGCACTTTCAGACTTTTACAAAGTGCTTCCCTCACCATGACCCAGTGATCTAGAGGAAACTGAATCCTCTAAGATAAAGTGTCATGCCCATGGTTCCTGAGCTGGGATTTTGGAGTTGGGATTCATACCTGGAATTCTGGACTCCAGGTTTATGTTTTTTTTTTAATTAGGGCAATTGGGGTTAAGTGACTTGCCCAGGGTCACACAGCTAGTAAGTGTTAAGTGTTTGGTCTGAGGCCGAATTTGAACTCAGGTCCTCCTGCCTTCAGAGCCGGTGCTCTATCCACTGCTCCACCTAGCTACTCCCAGGTTTCATCTTCTTTCAACTATACTTCCCTGTCTCTAGTCATTGCTCATATTTATGTTGTATTTTGAGTTTCACAAAGTACTTTCCTCCTCCCAGCATCCCACATGAGGTAAGTAACATAAGTTGTATTTTCTCCATTGTCTACATACTCATAGAAAAGGAGGAAGTACAAAGACCATCAATTGGAGCTAAAATAAGGAGATGCCATTAGCATTCCAACAAAAAACACAATGTGAGGAAAAGTGTACTGCTTCAGGATACATACTGGTACATTTTCATCAGCTCCACAAAGGCCTTAAAATGACCATAAGATCTGTTGAGCAGTATCCTAAGACCTGACATATAAATATCCAGTTGTCTATTGATTCAAACTAGTGTCAGTTTAGGCTGATGTTAGACATTATTATTGTTGTTGTTGTTTTTAATCACTGACACTCTGCAAATTCTTAGCTTTTTCTCTGCTGAACCTAAGAACCTCACAGATATGACCTAGTGACTCTACAGAAAGAAAATGTGAGACCACATGTTTGACTCCTTCAGAAATCCGGGGAAGCAAAAAGTGACACCTTAGCAGTTTTTTTAAAACTTTTTTTTTTTTTTTTACTATTCATGAGTTCCAATTTGGGAAGGAGTAAAGTAGGTGGAGAAATGACATTCCAAGAAAGGTAAGGGAATATCTGCAAAGAAAGACAGCTCCACTCTCTTCTCTACTTTCCTGAGACCTGCAAATTGCCACAGATTTGCCAGTAAATCAATGACAGTTAAGGTGTGTACGGCTGAGAAAAAAAAAACAAAAACCAAAACAAAAACAACAAAAGCTGGCCAGCCAGCCGGGGTTAAGTGTTAGGCTAGCATGTCTTCGAGCTATGAAAAAGGACTTCATTAGCACAAATTCTGTTCTCCCAGTATGTTAATTTTTTTTTTCCTCTGCAGCTAATTCAAAAAGGAAGGCTGATGTAAAACGTGTCTGTATGGTAGATGAGATCACTGTACAAAGAGGAATCACTAATCCCCATTCTCTACAATGCCATTCATTGAAAAAGAGACCAACAGCTAGGGACTGTCTGCACATTCTGTAATTGACTGGACTCACACATAGAGAGTATTTTAGGTCACAATGTTAATTATTTTTTTAACTGGAAATATGTCTTGATAACATCTTAGCATAATAGGAGCTGCCTCCCAGTTTTAAGTCTTTAATGGCCTTAAATGGTGATTTGTTTTTCTCTTTCCTTCTAGCTTCCTATACTACAATAAAATATACTATAGTATAGAAATTAAGAAGTATTCTTGAAGGGGCTAGAGAATCCTGATGAGTCTTTAGGTCATAACAGATGCAGAATTAACTCATTTCATATATGGGCACTTCACCTCAGAGATTTTCCAAAGACTAACTGGTTCTTCAGTGGATAAAGACTGAATCCATCTAACTTGATCTAGACATGGCTAAGCCAAGAACCCACATTCTAGCTCTGCCACAGAGGGTGTTCTAACATTGAGAGAGCTGTTTTTCTCTCTGTATCTGGTTTTTCTTGAGCTGTAAGGTAAGGGAATTAGGCTAGATGATTTCTAAAGTTTAAAACATAAGATCCATTTAAAAATTATTTTCCTTAAGTGATGGAAGAAGGCTGGAGAAATGAACAATTTCCAAATCACATACTCAGTTTAAGGACATTTCTTTGGCATCGAAGTCAGGTAGAGGTGATACTTTAGAGGCTGCAGGCTGGAAGAATCATCTGTTCCAAAGCAGAATGTTCTAGTAGGGACTTGCTACCTATAAAATGAAGTGCTTATTTGGCCAGTACAGAAATAGCTTCTCACAGCCAACTGCTCACAGTAACACGCAAGCTAAAAGCTCAGCGGACAGCAAGGTCAGCCTGTACCTGACCAAGAATCCCTTTTACAACCTAACAAGCGATGGGTTTTCGCTTTTGCTTGAAGACCTCCAGTGAAGGGAAACTCGTCCCTCCCAAGGCAGCTTATACCACTTTTTGATAGCTCTAATTTTCAGAAGTTTTTTTTCTCCTTACGTAAGCCTAAATCTGCTTCTCTGCAGCTTCTACCCAATTGTTCTTAGAATAAACCCAATGAGTCTTTAATGTGTAAGCCTTTCAATTCTCTAATGTATCAATCACATCCATCCCACATGTCCTCGATCTCCAGGCTAATAATCCCCACATCTTTAATTGCTGCTGAAATAGCATGTTCAACAGTTCCCTTGTCCTCCTGGTCACTATTTTCTGGCCATGCTCCAACCTTCCTAGGCCTTTCCTAAAATATGATGTCCAGAATGATACACTATACTCCTGATCTCAATTTATGTGTGACCAGGGCAGAATGTAGCAGTACTATTATCTGTCTTGTTCTGGACCCTGTCTCTAATGCAGACTGGGACAGCTCTGCCTATACTGGCTACCACATCATAATATGTACAAATAGTGAGCTTGCAGTTCACAGCCCAGATCTTTTTCAGAGCTAACTGATACCAAACCTCATTTCCATTTCTCTGGATTTCTGCAGTTGATTCTTGGAACCTAAGCATAGTACTTTATTACTTTAAAATTTCAGCTTATTCAAATCAAACCATCATTCAAGCCTGTCACTAACTTTTGGTAAGGAAGACCCTCAGGGCTTCTGGCCAGAACAGAACTAATTGCTATTTACACTCACTCTGAGCCAACAAAACCCAATGATCAACAGAGGCTTGGGCTGGGACTTATTACAGGCCAATCAGTGAGAGCCAGAGTGATGTGCATTTAAGGCATACTCATGTAGCTCCATTTGAATCCCAATGGGTTTTACCAGAGCCTGATTTTTCCAGAGCTCTATTTCAAGAAATCCACTTTCCTTTGGGCAGAGCACCCACACGTGAGTGCATAATTTCTCATGTGGACAGAGGAAGGAAGGAAGGAAGGAGCAAGAATTGCCCAACTGGAACTGGCCAGTTAGGTCCCCAGTGGGACAGCTACTACTACTCACAAATTGTTGTTTGTCCTTCATTCTCAAAGAGGACCAATGACATCAGGAAAGTGATGTCTTGGCTTACAAGTGAATTGGATTTAAGTGAGGCAGGGCTGTGCAAAGTCACCAGCCTCACTCTCTCCTCCTGAGCCATCTGGGTCCAGTGGTAAGATACGGATAGGGCGACAGGAAAGCTTGGCTTTTTTAAGCTAAGGACTTTCCCAGGTCTCAGTTTGTCTGAGGCAGCACCCATTCGGTGATTAAGTCTAGGTAAGAAATAAGTCAAGACAATCTCTTTCACCTAGTCAAAAAAAAAAAAATCAATCTGGGAGAGGAAGACCTTCAGGATTTCTGGCCAGAACAGAAACAGATGTTATTTATACTCACTCTGAGCCAAAAAAGCCTAAATAATGACCAGCAGAGGCCTCCCAGACTGATTTTTTTTTTGAGTAGGTAAAAGAGGCTGTCTTTTGCTTTATTTCTTACCTAGCCTTAATCACTGAATGGGTGCTGCCTCAGACAAACTGAGACCTGGGAAAGACCTTAGCTTAAAAAGGCCAAGGTCTCCCACTGCATCCAGGGCCATTGCCAGTCTTTCTGATCTATATCTTGCCACTGGACCCAGATGGCTCCAGAGGAGAGAGTGAGGCTGGTAACTTTGCACAGCCCTGCCTCACTTAAATCCAATTTACGTGTAAGTCATGATATCACCTTCCCAATGTCACTGGTCCTCTTCAAGAATGAAGAACAACAACAACTTGTGGCATTCAGACTGTTAGCAATAATCCCTCACAATTTTGTGTCATTTGCAAACCTGACAAGCAAGTCATCTCTGACTTCTTCCAAGTCATTTATTAAAAATTTTTTTAACAATGCAGGGCCAGGCACGTATCCTTTGGGCATTTCACCAGAGGTGTCCTTCTAAGGTGACCTTGAACTATTGATGACTACTCTCTGGGGTTTGGTAATTCAACCAGCTCCAAATCTATCTAACCATCTTATCATTCTATCTTTCTATCTCATCCACATGCATAGCATGCAAGATATGTCACTGATTCATGAGGTGCTGCACACCCTCAGGAAGGTCTGAGTCCAGGTCTGTCTTTGCTCATTTAGTTAAGTATCTCACCTGCTCTTGTACAATCATAAATGAAAAGAGACACTAATTTTGCTCATAAAGAAGTGGCATTCACTTTCATATCACTCGATATACTTTTCCAGAAGGCATATTGGTGGGATGTAAGTCTAATCTAATCTACAAAAAAACAAAAATAAAACAGTTTTTATGGAGCTTTTTCCCATTCTTGAATCAAGACAGACATTTAATTATCTGCCCATCTCCACAGAGCAAAATAACTGAATGGCACTTGCTTATGGTTCTATTGTGCACACTGGCATCAAGTCACACTGCCTGGAATTCAGCCTAAAAAAGACATCTTGAGGAAGCATTCTGAATCAAGGGAGTATTTATTATATTTGTCTATAACATTTGATTTTGTTCTTCAGAAACTATTCCCCACCTGCATATAATAGATGCAAATTGCTTAGAGCAGGAGTTCTTAATCTGGGATTTTGATTTTGAAAAATTTTTTTTGATAAATGTATTTCAATACAATTGGTTTCCCTTGGAATCCTATATATTTTACTTTATACATTTAAAAACATCATTCTGAGAAGAGGTCCATAGACTTCACCAGGCTGCCAAAGGTGTCCAAAATAACAAAAAAGGTTAAGAACCACAGCCTTAGAGGGACCCTTGATACCAGTTTGTTTTGCTTTCTGTAATGGCATTCTCACTAGGGCTACCACATCTGGGAGGCTCTACCAGTTTCCTTCCAGATGCTTCCATTGTGTTTGGTTTCCTGTTTCTGTTCACTCTAGACCCCACAGAACACCCTCTGAAGCCCTCTCTGTAGGAGAGAATGTACTTTTCCAGGACTATCGTCCAGAGATAACTTAGTAGGAAAAACAGTCACTTATCCATCTGTTCTTGCCTAATTCATCAGGGCTAAAAATGGGAAATGACATTTTTTACTGGCTAAAGTCTATAGTTGCCTCATAAGCTGGAAAACGAAAGTCAGAAGGATGACTTTTGTTTCCTGTGATTTCTACTGCCACTGTCTCAGAGAGTCATTTCCTGATTATCCCAGGTCATCAACTACTACTATTTCACATACAGGAAAGCTTCGCTGGGCTCTAGATCTCAAATGGCCAGGACAATGAGAGGACTGGATTTAATAAAGAGGGGGCAATGCAATTCATTCAAATAATTTCCAGAATCTAAAGTCTTGAGTTAAATAATAAAATTTAAGAGTGTTTTAAAAACCAGACATTTTATTTCTTTCTTTTTTTTTTTAAGGCAATCGGGGTTAAGGGACTTGCCCAGGGTCAAATAGCTGGTCAGTGTGTCAAGTGTTTGGTCTGAGGCCGGATTTGAACTCAGGTCCTCCTGACTTCAGGGCCGGTGCTCTATCCACTGCGCCACCTAGCTGCCCCTAAAACCAGACATTTTCAATCCTAACCTTCAACTCACCATGTTAATAACATTATGATGACAAAGAATATTGTTAATACCTGTAATATTCTCCCTTCTCATTTATGCCTCCTGGATCCCTTCAAGTCCCAGCTGAAATCCCATCCTGTATCGGAAAGCTTTCCTGATCTCCCTTGTTTCTAATGTTTTCCCTCTGTTGATTATTTCCAATTTATCCTGTATATATTTTGTTTCTGATAGAAGTTTACAAGTTGTCTCCCCAATTAAAGTGTGAGCTCCTTGACTGCAGGGACTGTCTTTTACTTTTCTGTGTATCCTCAACACTTAGCACAATTCCTGGCACACAGTAGGTGTTAATAAGTGTTCATTTACTGACTGACAATCCTATGCTAGATGCATTATAATCTCCCACATCAATCTTATTTAAACTGCTTTTGCCCTTTTGTTTTTGTCCTTATCCTTAGGTCTCACCATCCAGATGTTCCTGTTTCACCAGTCTTATTCATAACTGGAATCCATCTAACCAGCCTGGTATAGAAATTCTCAAACTCTCATTTCAGAATTTTGTTCCCAAAGCATCTATGGTGAAACATGACCAAGATGACTGATATTGCTAAAAATAAAAATGAAAATAAAAAATAGCCACGCACAACAAAAAAACTTGACTATGATTTCTTTTCTGTTGTGTCTGATGGTCCAATTTTTAACCTTCTCACATCACTGAAAGTAGCTGGTTAGCTCAGAAGACATTCAATTTTCCTTTTTCCTTAATAAAAAATGATTTAGTACAATGGTCTTTGAAGACTTCAAGATGTCAGGAGATGATATATTGTGTTTTAGGTCACTGCTCTAGGGAAATGTTATAATCGCTGATTATAATGACACCATTTCCAGGATCTGACTTCTCTTTCTCCCTTCCTTCTTCTTACCCTACTATCTTACCTGGTAGGCAGCCTGTCTCATGAACTGCTTGGCAGGCTGCTTCCAAATAGCAGGCACTGTAATGACCCATCTGACATCAGAATTTTCAAACTCAGAGCCTGCCTGATCACTCAGCTCCTAAACCAAAAGGAAACAGTAATATAAAAATGAACCAAAGTTATTTCTCAAGGATATTTTTCTTTTGACTACTATAATCTGAGTTTTCCTGCCATGCAGACTCATATTGTGCTTGTTTCACAGCCTAGCTTGAACCTAGCATTAGTAACAGCACCAAAGGCTGATGGTGAGATTTAATTTTTTTTTTCGGCAGCATGGGACTCAGCAAGGTTAAAATTCATGCCATTCAACAATATTCCAAGAAGATTTACAAACAAAAAAAATAGACTTCTCTAGATACCTTCACAGCATGACCCAGGTGCCATCTCCCAACATAAGGTCTCTTCTGATCTCCATGTTAATAGCACTTTCTCCCTCTTGAAATGACCTTGTATTAATCTGTATATATCTTGTACTTCCTTACCTGTGTATTTCCCCAATAGAATGCAAGCTCTATGACATCAAGAATATTTTATTTTTGTCTTTTTATCCCCCAGAGTTTACCAAAGTGCCTTGTATATGTTTGTACCACTGAATTGAACTTTAGATTAAGGTTAAGATAATTAAGGTAGTCTGGCCATCCTTTTGTATGATTTACAGAGATCCAAAAGCATTTGCCATTTTGATAAAAATCTTCATGTTGGACAAATCATGCTGGCTAGTTTCATCAAAAGCTATGGCTGCAATGATTTTTGGACATGTTTTGCTGTCACATATGTAGACATACTAACATTAAACCCAAACACATATTAACTTATCTCTTCAGTCAAGTTTGCAATCGGCTTCTAGTCGCTACAAAGTAAATTTCAAATGATTAACAAGCTGGCAAATATTTATTTTTCTAGTAAGTATCTCATATTACCCACTAGTTTGAATAGCTGTCTTGTGCTTCATCCACCCTCCCACCAAACTAATTTACTTATAATGCTTGGCACTTACCACTCCTTTCCTTTAAAAAAACGTTTTGGGTATGTCTGCATTGGGCCAATGATTCAGCTGTAGTTAAGTTCTTTGTTTCGTAAAATTTTCCCTCTTTAAAGCCTGCTCTGTGTTTTGAAATCAGGTGAAACATGTGACATGTTTTGGGACTGGATCCAAGAAAAATGTTATTACCTTATGTGCTATATAAAACCCTAGTTAAACAGGAAGAGTTTATGGAGGTAAAGAACAGTTTTTTCTTAAGTTTCAAAGAAAGCTGTTTAGAAATGCCTTTTATTGGTGTTTTGTGATCATTCAGATGTTATGCAATTTGGAAAAAAATCTTGATTGAGCAATTATAAGACTTATTATCAAATTGCCAGCCATAATTTGGGCTATAATTTTCTGCAAAGAAAACATAAATCCTCTATTTTCTCTGTTTTTAAAACAATTTTTTTGATTTTCTTTATGCTATCCAAACATTGTAAATGCTGACCCAAGCCTATGTTAGTTACTGTTCAATCATCCTGTGAGCTAATGAATACCCTTGTTTCTAAATGTTCAGTCATGCCAAACATAATCTTTCCTCTTGTTGGTCAACTAACTTCTCTGAGCTTAAATCTCCTTAACTTTAAAATGACAGGCTAGATGATCCCTGATATCCCTTTCTGCCACTTCCAACTCTAGGTCCTATGACTCTATGATTAATATGATTTCCAGACAAACTAGACTGTTTCTCTGAATATTCCATAAGCTTTCTCCATACTTTTGCCCAGCATAAGACATGGTCTCTATTCAAATTCTACCTATCCTTCAAAGACCAGTCCAAATATCCACAAGGTCTTCCATAATCAACCTAATTAGGAATGATATAATCCTTATGAAATACTTTTTTTTGGATTATTGTTATTTGTGTGTGTGCCTTAACTCCTCTACTAGACCATAAGTTGCTTAAAGGAGGGACATGTCTGATTTATTTTTATATTCCTGCATAACTCTTAGCATGGGGTCTTGCATAGTAGGTACCCCACAAATGTTTCTTGGATTAATGCAATATTTAAAGCATACTTCTCCATTATCTCCTGCCCTTCTTTCATCTCCTTGGTTTCCAAGCCTCCCACCATTCCTTTCTATATCAAAATAATTCTCTCCTTTAGCATAAATCATCAAAGAATCTGAAATTCATGCACCAATCACTTCCATTGGTCCTTGGAGGGAAAGGAAATAGGTAGAGGGGTAGGATATAGGTAGAGTAGCTAATATTCCCCTTGGAATATTAGCAAAGTGATTCACAATGGATAAAGCCCTTAATCTTAACATCAGAGAAAACACTTAGAACTGATTGGAGCATTTCAGCATTCTAAATTGGCATAGAATTCTTACAAAAGATGACATGATTAATCTCAAGCACAGCTACTTCTAATCTTTAACTTATTTCAGGCCAGCATGTACTTTCCTGACAAATACACTGTGATAGACTGAACTAGCAGTTAGTCCTACCTTCAATGCTTGTTCCTTAAAGTACTGCAGGGCATAAGCAAAGATTTCAAGTGCTTTGATTTTCTTCCCATTTGCTGCTGTCAGATCTGTCTCCATGGTGAGATTCTAGAAAAAGAGAAGTACTATTATTGAAAGAATGACATAAAGGAAATATCTGCCTTTTAGGTCTTGCAAAATTTATTCTACATTATAGAAACCTCTAAATTTAAAGAAAATGAGATGAGGGATTCAGGCTATGTTTTCTTTTTTTTTCTTCCTCTCCCCCCTCCCAACCTTGCCTTGAGGGAGTAGATCAAAACTCTAATAATTAACTTGATTATTTTCCCAAAAAAGCAGATATTCTTCAAACTGTGGCTTGGGGGCCTTTCATAGACCCCTTTTTCTGGTGGCTTTTGCTGATCTGGGCATGCCTCTTCTGATTATTTGTATGTTCATTTTTGCAGGTACAAAACATATTTATAGAGGATTCATGTTTCCAGTTGGAGTTGGATTCTCTGATCTTTGAGGCCCCTTGTCACTTTAAGATTCATAATTCTGTGACATAAGTCCATGATGGAAGAGTAGGAAGAGGAGTTGGAGAAAGACCACCAAAGAAAGCAATAAAAAAAAATGACATCTTGAAGGGCAGCAATAGTAACATTTTAACAACAACCACAAAAAAAAATATCTACATGATACAGTTATATGCCTTCCAGTTATATGTCATTTTAAAATGTGAATGCACATGCATTCTTCACACTTATTACAACTTGATTCACTCTTGGGAAAATCCCGGGGGGTAAGGGGTGGAGACTGGACAGGAAGAACAATAATCCTTAATAATGCAAATATGCTAGTGTGTGCCTTCTGTTTGGACATGAGATTCCCATTCAAACCGAGGGACGAATTCAGGAACTGAAATGAAAAAAGCAGTTATTTTAAGGCTTGAAGCTGTGTAATTTGTTGAGAGCCCAGGGGTAAAAGTAGCATCACTTTCCCTGCCAGACCACTAGAGCAACAGGGAGCATTATTAAGTCATAGGAAGCTTTGTTGGAATGTAAAAGGCTTTGTATCAAATGACGGGGGTGGACGACGGTCATTAAAAAATGATGGTGAAATTCCTTGGAGGATAGGAGCGGAGAGAAACAAAAGAAAGCAGAAATCCCACTTAACAAATGGACCTGTTATGGCTGATAAAATCAGTGGGGATTCATGATTGATTTGAGCTTTCTAATTAATGTTTGCCATTCATGTTTGAAAGAACCTTCAACGACTGGCATCCCACGTGGGCTAGAGTGTCACACATTATACCCCCGAGGTACAGACAGCATCATATCATCACCCCCTACGCTGAGCTAAAGTAGTTTGTTTCCTGCTCACTTGAGTCTTTGTGTTTTTAGAACCACTATTCTCAACTTTGGTTGGAGTGGGAGGTAATGAGGTGGTGATGTCCTCTCATTGACTGAATTCCCTGACACCCAAAGAATCTGCTTTTCATGGACTCTAGGAAAAGCAGGAAGGGGGTCTTTAAAATTAGCTAGTTTCATTCTCTCTTTTAAAAATGAAGAAACTGAGGCTCAGAGAGTTGAAGGGATTTATCCAAAGTCACACAAATAGTTAAGCAGCAATTCTGGATTCAACTCAGGGCTCTGAAACCGGATTAGATTAAATGACTTATCCTTTCAACTGCTTCATGCAACTTCTTTCCACAATTCTTACCACCTTGACATACATACCTGAAAGCGCTAAGAATATTATTTAAGATCAAACACAGATTTAGGTGTTCAATGGTGTTTAGAGATCATCTGTCTGTCATCACTCATTACTCAGTCCAAATTCACTCATTATTAGAATTAACAACCCTGTGTTCACCATTTTCTATTTCTGTTCAAATAATCAGACCACTGTCTCATCTCACTGAGTTTTGGGCCTTTTAATTTGCAATTTGTTGTCCTATGGAATCCAGGCAATTAGTTGTGTAATCTACTTCCTGTCATCTTTTTTTACATGACCCACCCAACATCATCTCCCACAATAAATTTCCTCTGTTCTATGTAATACATGTATTTGAAATTCAAGTGAATGAAGATTAAATTGGAGGTGAGCATTTTTTTCTTCTGTGCTGCTCTTCTAGAAAACTGGATTCATTATGGTTAAGAACTACTGTTTGGAAGAACCATAGGCCCTCTTCCTCTTCTTTGCTTTCATTAACATTACTAATTCTAGTGCATGGAAGAGCTATTATTACTTACACCAGTGGTATGGAGTTTCATCTTGAATTTTTCCAAGTAAAGCCACTGCTTGGCCTCATTTGGGTCCAGATCATGGTAAAAATCTCTGGCTGCATAGCCAAAGCTATGAAATTTCCTTTCTGGCGTCAATAAGATGGTGGTTGGTGTCTTCTGATTAGATACACCAGGATCTCCACCTTCCCACCGCCTAGGAAATAAAGGAAGATATATTTTAACCTTTTGGCTATCATGTTAAATACCACACTTTCAAAAAAAGGATAATTTTTGTCAACTGGATTCTCATTACTATGGGCAATTACTAAGTTCATCTGCTACTTTAAGTAAAAATTAAAATAAATAGAGGTGGTTCTCAAACCCTTCATAATATAGGTCTGATCTATGAGTCCCTATTCCCTGAGAGTAGGGACCATGCCTTATGGAAGAACTAGAAGGAATAGTCCATCTCCCTTATTTTACAAGTGGAGAAACAGAAGACTACAGAAATGAAGCAATTTCCCTAAAGTCACACATTTTGTTAACTGTATGACTTTACAGGTAGCTGGATCTAATAGCAAGACTGGATGTAAAATCCAAAATTTCTCACTCTCAAGTCAATGATCTCTCTACACAGGATGCTCTCCCTTTTTTTTTCCTTAGGTTTCACCAGTCTATAAGAGATAATGATATACAGGTTAATGTGATTTGATGCTTGCATCCCCACAAATAGCTCAAAGCATACAGTAGCTGCTCAATAAATGTTTGTTAATCAAATGTTTGTCTCTAATGCTATCATTTCAATGATTCAACAAACATTCATTAAGTACCTACTAAGTACAAGGGTCAGTCCTGCCCTCAAGGAACTTCCATTCTGCCTATTTCCCAAACAAGAAGCTTCCTGCTAGGAACCTTGAGGAACATCAAAGTGAATTTAATAAAAATTCAATTGACTTAAGGAAACCCTAAAGAACGAGGCCTCCAGGATTTATAGACAAATATTATTTAAGCTTTTTGTATATCTCTTATCCCATAATTCCAGAGCCTTAGCATTAGAAGAGACCTCAAGTCATCAACCCAACTCATACCTGAACAAAAATCTCTCTACATAAAGAAGAAAAACCAACAGCCTCCCATACCACATAGCATCGTATCACAGATGTACAATGCTTCAGTCAAATGTACCCAGCCTCTCATACCAGCTCTACTGTAAGCTAAATGGCATATTACCATTTACCTAAAGAAGTGTTAATCCATCCTTTTTGCTTAAAGACTTCTAGTGAGGGGAACACAACTTTCTTCTGAGGAAGTCCATACCACTTTTTGAAAGTTTAATTCTTAGGAAATTTTTCCTTTACATTGAGCCTAAAATTGCCATTCTGTACTTCTTACCTTTTATTACTAGTTCTGTGCTCCCAGGCCACACAAAATAAGTCTAATCCTTTTTCTGCACAAGAGACATCAAATACTTTAATATAACTGTCACATTCCCTGCAAGACATCTCTCCTCCAGGCTAAATAACCCCAGTTTCTTCAAATGATTCCCACATAGCTTGACAAACATTTGTTGAAATTGAACTGATCCTTTTAAAAATGGTGATAAACAGACATCACTCTTTGTAGTCTATCCAAAGCCCACAACTTATTAAGACAGTTTTCCATGAATGACTCAGACTAAAAATCTTTTCAGCTTTAGAGGTTGAAATGGTAATATGCCATTTAGCTTACAGTAGAGCTGGTATGAGAGGCTGGGTACATTTGACTGAAGCATTGTACATCTGTGATGCAATGCAATGCGGTATGGGAGGCTGTTGGTTTTTCTTATGCTGTTACCATAAATTATTTGGCTCTCTGTATGAAAGCATATGCATTTCCTCAAATGGAACATAATTAGGAAACAGCCCAGAGAAAATGCATGAGACCAGGTTGCAAGAGCAAAACATGGGAAAAGGTAAATTGTTTGAACCATTATTGCTTCTGTTTCTTATTCAGCAAGGGCCAGCTGTCGATGCCTCCATTTTCTCTCTGCCTTCCCATCTACAATTCTTTTCCTCCCCTGATTTTCCTAAAGTATTTTGCCTGACTCTCTTCTTTGACCCATAACATCCTGGCTTTTATTTAACTTATCTGTGTGTGAGAGACACACCCACGGAATCAGTAAAGTTCACTGACATCAGGGACTATGTCATTTTTAGAGCCTAGCACTGCCTACCTAGTGAATGCTTAATAAATGCTTATTAAATAAAATGTTTGCAAATGAGTTTTCCTGTTGCTCCTCCTTTTGTTGTTTTTCTACATTAACAAACATTACATCCATTCTCCAGTCATTTTTGCATCAACTGAATACTAGCTGCCTGAAATGGTACTGAACATTCTCGCTTTTAACTTTATTATTCAATATGTTGATTATATAAATATTTCTTGTTGGTCAGTAATGGACTCATCTCCAAGGATAATGGATCTAGAAAAATAACACTATGGAGCCAAAAAATGGTCAAAAAGATGTTTTAGAAGTTTTCTTCCTAAAGCAATTTATGTTATTTGCCTTTCTATCTTTGGGTGCCCTGTCCTCTGTTGTTAGTCTATCCAATGAAAATAACAAACAAATGCTAACTGGAAAATGAAAGACATTTATTTATCCCAACTTTAATAGAAATTGACTTAAGCAGAACTTCCCTCCTCCGTACTCCACCAACACACTTTCTGCTTTTCCATCCATGTTGTCAACAACTACAGAACAAATATAATATTTATTTAGCTGACTTATCTGTGTTTTCTTAGCTAGCAACAGGGCATCACTTATTATGATAACCTGGGCTCCCCTGGCAAACAGGATTTTCACTTTTTCTTGGCAATTATAATAACTGCCATTTATTTCTTTAAAGTGCAAAGTAGTTTGTGTGTATTATCTCATTTGAGCTTTACAATGATTGGATGATTTAGTGTGGAAAAAAGGAAGGAAATGAGCATTTATTAAGTGCTTATCCCCATTTTATGGAAACTGAGGCCCAGAGAGGTTAAGTTGATTTGCTCAAAATTGTAGCTCTAGTAAGTTTCCAATGTGGGATTTGAACCCGTGTCTTCCTATCTCCAAATCCAACGTTCCATCCAAAATTTCACCTTGGAAAGTACTATTTTGTAATCTAGATGCATACCGAATTGCATTCAATTTTATAAAGAAAGAATATTAGTCAACATCAGAAAAATCTAGAATTTGAAATAATATCCATTTTTTTAACATTTCTAAAATCTCATTTAGGAAGACATAGGTTGAAAAGTAGTGTGGCATAGTGGATAGAGACCTAACCTTGGAGCAAGGAAGACTGTGTTTCAATACATGCCTCAGACACATACGGGCTGCACGACCTGGGATGTGGCACTTAACCTTTCAGTTATCTAGGTAAATCTCTCAGAGTATAATTCATCCAAGAGAAGATATTGACCTACATTGACCAAGGGAATTACCTCACTTGGGAGTTCCTTATACCAATGTAATCACATGACTAGTCCCTATCCCTACAGTTAAGTGATAGAATCAGGGATCTCAAGAGGGATATAAGAAGGATCTCAAAGTCATCTAATCTATATCTAATGAACATACACCTATATCTAGCACTTTACTATATCAGCAGCAGCAGCATCACCACCACTAGCATTTATATAGTGAGATATATATGTATGTACCTATATGTATGTGTGTACCAATATCTCTGTCCATATCTCTTGTATCTCTAGAGATTAGAACAGTGTCTGACACACAGTAAACAATAAATGTTTGTTTCTTTCCTTTCTTCATATTAAATCAACCTGTAGCTCTTGCACTTTTTTCTCCTCTCATGCAGCTGATTCTGTTTTTGATACTGACAAACCAGGTTGAGGAGGAGATGGGAAGGCAATGATGGTTACACGCTTTAGTTTAACGAAGTTAAAATCAGAACATATTTCATTGATTACAGACTTTTTCTTATGCTTTAAATGCAAGGCCAATCCATTGCTTCTCTTACTTCCATGCATCTATTTAATATCTCAACCCATTTCCCAACTGGCCATCATAAGCTGTCTTTTATATATGCTCAGGGCCATTAGAAGTGCCTTTCCAATTACGCCAAGTGACCTGTCATTATCTTGTCACTCTGGAAGGTGTGACAAGGCTGCACCAAAGTCCGTACCTCATGACATGAATGCATTCTGGCTCCTTTGTGAAGCTGTAGGCATAGCCACTAGACGTAGTGCCAAAATCAATAGCAACGACCACGAGAAATGTCTGCTGCTCAGTGACGTTTGCATCCGAGTCATTCTGCAAAGAAAGAGAGTGAGAGGCCATTTGGCTGAGGGATGCTCTTTGCTACATGTTCCAGCTTTCTTAAGGATATTCTCTGCTAGGAAGCCTGCCCAAGACATACTACAAAGAGAGATCAGAAAGGGTCAGCAAAGCATAATTCCCAATAAGTATTCTTACTAGCCCCACACCAGGGGCAGTGACCCGGCCTAATGGATCTGAAGTGTGAGTCAAATATAAAGCTTAAGAAGGACCACCCAAAGAATAGTAAATGAGGATACTTTGCCAGACTTAATTAGGAGAGCTGGCTTTCTGGCTTACACTAATTAAAAGCTCCACTTGAGTATGGCTAATTATTGAATTGCTTGAAACAAGGATTGATTCCCAAATAGTTTTTAATTTCCTTTTCTATGCACATTTTTATTTGTACACACATATCTTCTTTTACCTGCCAGATTCTTATTTGAATCTATAAAAGGCAGAATCCAAGGTAGTGAAACTATTAATACCTTGCCTCTATTCAGTACTTTATAATTCCTAGTGTGAGTATATATATATACACATATACATATACACACATATTCATATATGTATGTATATGAATTATATATGTAATGGTATAATATATACATGCATGTCTATGCATGTAAATATATCTGTATTGTCAGTGCTCATGTGTATACGTATGTACATATGTATATATATGCATATATGTGTGCATATACTTGTGATATGTGGTATACATATATATTGTATATGCATTATATACACATTAGGTATACACATGCTTATACTATATGTGTATGTACATGTATCAGATATACTGTATGTATATATACACATGTATCATATATACTATACGGGTATACATATTAGTTAAATACAGACATTAATGCCAGCTTTACAGGAACAATATGTATATGTGTATATAGATATAGGCAAAGCTAGATAGATATACACATGTGTGCATGTACGTGCATGCATACTATATATTGGTCCTGTCATGTAGGCTGGCAATGATGTCCCTATTTGACAAATTGGGAAGCTAAGGCACAGACTGAGTTGTTAAGACACTAAAACATTGAATTAATGATAAAGCCAAGACCAAACCTCACTATTTCCCATTATCATCCAAAGTTTTTAAGGACAACTATAGTGGAAATAGGAAAAGACGGAATATGGTCAAAATAGGCTCTTGTCCAAGCTCTGCCAATAACTAGCTGTGCAACCCTGATCAAAATCTTTTCACTTTTCTTCAACTCAGTTCCCTTCTTTGTAAACTTAGGGAACTGGACCACATGTTCCTTAAAGTCTCTTTCAGTTTTGTTCCTAGTAAAAAAAAAAAACCTATCCTTTTCTCAGGTTTTTAATAACATGAATATCTATGCAAATTCTTCCTTTTTTTCTGTCTCTTTTATGTCTACAAGCCCATAGAAAAAGGGTTTAGTTGAGAAGATTTAGCTTGCCTATTACAGCAGGAAGAATTCAGAAGAGACATAATTTGCTGTCACTCTCATGGAAAACAGACCACTGAAAATAATCTACTAGCAACATATTTTGACTGTGATATGATGTCTCCCAACTACTTTCCCCCCCAATACATGCAACTAACTGCAACTGACAAAGCCAAATAAGAAGGAATGTTTAACTGGCTATCCAGTTAGATATCTTTTGTCAATTGCCCAGGGACACCATTAAATGTTGGACAGTGATTTTAAGAGGGCTTTGTAATTCAACTGGTCCACTTCTGCTCACATATTTCACTGATTTCTCTTTTACTTACAGCAGAGCTGACCTTGGAGCCAAGGGTTTAAGCCCTGCTACTAAAAAGTACTATGCCTCCTTGACCCTGGGCAGGCCACTTTTCAGTGATCTAGGCAACTGCCCAAGACTATAAGTTGCAAAGAAGGTGCCAATCTGCATTGATAGAAGGAATTTCTTCACCTGGGAGTTTTGTCTACCAATGAAATTACAGGTCCAGTGCCTATCTCAATCCTAGTTGGCCAAATAAATGTGAGCAGAAAAATCAAAACTGGAAAAATCATCTTTGAGAGCTTCAGGTCTGTGGTATTTAAGAATTAAAAAAATCAGGCAGTAAGGGGTCAGAGCCTTTGTAGACACCTAAAAAATATAATGTAATTCATGTGCACAAATTATTTGCAACACACCATATCCTCTCCACCAAAAAAGCAAAAGGGTTAGGTGCCAATCCCTTAAAATTACAAAGTCACAGTGTTTTACATTTTTGAGGGATCCTATAGTTCACTTATCCAAACACTGCAAAAAATGAGGAGACTAAATCCTAGAAAAGTGATGTCCCAGGCCACCTCAGTATGGCTCCATCAACTTATCCAGGGAAGAAAGATACAGAAAATAATAATTTAGTAACCCCAAGAAAGAGCACATTTCTTACCACAATATGGGAAGGAGACAGTGGTGTTATTCCTGTATCTCCCAAACTTCTTGCAGGAGATGAATATGCTGATGTAGGGGCTGTTTCTGAAAAACATAATTTACCACCTTGAGAAGTAACATTTATTGATCCAGATAGCTACATGGAAGGATTGGTGGCTTACTGTGAAAGTCCATGGCTTGGCTTTCTAAATAGTAAGACAACTTAGAATTTAGATTCATAGAACATCGAAATCTAACCCCTGAAGCATGAATCTCTTATATAATACAACTAAAAAGCAGTCAACCTCTCCATAAAGAGCTCTAGTAACGGGGAATTTACAAATACTTCCCAGGGCAGTTCATTGCAATTTTTGGACGACCTTAATTTAAAGCTGACACATTGTTCCAAGTTCTTTCTCATGTCAAGCAAAAATATAACTCCTTTCCCCCACAACACACTTCAGATATTTTAAGACAGTGATCAGATCCATCCGTAAACCTTCTCTTATCCATACTAAACATCTTTTTTCTAGATCCTTCAATTGATTCTCTTAAGGCATGGTTTTTGAACCCCTTCACCATTGTGAAGTGCTGCAGGCTATTATCATTCTTCCTAAAATGAGATGTCAAGAATGGAACACAATACTCCAGACATGGTCCAATCAGATTAGGCCTTGGATTATTAGTATAATTAGAATATTTCTATTTATGGAGCCCAAGATCAAATTAGGTTTTTTTGTTTGGTTGTTGGAGGCAATCGGAGTTAAATCACTTGCCCAGGTTTACACAGCTAGTAAGTGTCTGAGGATATATTTGAACTGAGGGCCTCTTGACTCCAGGGCTGGTGATCTATCCACTGTACCACCTAGTTGTCCCTCAAATTAGCTTTTAAATTGCTGTTTTTCATCATATGACTCATATTGTATCTTCCATCTACTAAAATCCCCAGGTCTTTTCTACATGAAAAGATGGGAAAGACATCTAGATAACATTTCTTATCTGTACTTGTAAAGCGAAGAACATTACGTTTATCTCTAACTTAATTATTCCATTCTGATAGCTTAATCAACATGATATTAATAAAAGCCTATAACATTTCTTTCTTCCATGATGTTGTATTTGCTATTTTAAAAAACGAAACAGCATCCTTTTCCTTAAAATAGCAACTACTTCTCTTACAAACATATGTTATAAATTTTTTTTTGGCTTTTAAATAGCCCACTCTTGTCATTGTTGATGCAGAATGTGTGCCAAGATCCTTCTAATTCCACCTCAATATTCACTGAAGAGAGAAAGTTGGTTGAAAGCTCTAATTCCTTAGAGTAACTCTCTCCCATAGCGTCTTCACTAGCCCTTCTTTATAATCTTGAATTGGCCCAGAAAGGTAATTTGACCCCAAATGGTTAACTCCACCCTCCTCATACATATTTTCTAATGGTTTTCTGAGATTCAAAAACCCACAGCAGACAGACCCAGCAGGAAGGAAGTATACTTATGCTAATAGTTTAAAATTAGAGTTTGGAAATTCCCAGGGACACAGAGCCCTAACAAAAGATACAAGATCAAACAACACTACTTTCAATAGTAAGGCGGCAGCTACCCTCATTTTGACAATTACACAGTAGCAAGTTGCAATTATTCTGCCATTGGTGTTTACTCTAAAACTTTCCCAGAACTCAATTCTTTCTGGTTTTTCTAGGACTCCATACACAAGGAGAACACACATTTCCATGAACAGGGCTGTTTGGGGTTAGATCCTGCTGGGAAGTTCAAAAAGTGTCATTTGTGTCCAAGGAAAGAATACTTTGACACCACATAATACTGAGAATGCCCTGGAAGCAAAAGATTATACCAGAATCTAGAAAAAAGAAAAAAGAAAACAACAACAACAACAACAAAAATCCTTTCTTTTTGCTACAGGCTGCATTGAGGTGGGATGAGGGGGGGAGAATAGTACATGGCCTCTCAGCGGAAAATAGGCATTTTCCTCAGAACAATTTAACAAAATACTTCTTGATAAAGAAAACAAAAGTGTTTGAATCACCAAAGAAACCCCATGTCTGCCTCTAGAAATGCACCCAAATTAATCAGGTTTCCAAATGGATTGGAGAATTTTACTGCTTCTTTTCGAAATGATCGCTTTCTTTAAATTAAGCCTGGGGGGGTTCAACAACTTTTCCTACAGAGTAGATGAGGAAATGAAGAATAGTGATAAAACAGAGAATGTGAAAAGCATTGATAGGCATATAATGAATCATAAAGAAGGATGGGTGTTCTCTCAAGTGGGATGTGTTACATCATTATCACTTTTCATGTTTATAGTTTCTTGCCTCATGGAGAGGGCTCCATTCCAGTCTTAGTTTAGGGCAGGGTACAGGACCAGATACTGAGTAAGAGATAAAAATTAACTTCATTGGAGAGAAGACATTTCCAATTATTATTCTTAGTGGCTCACATTGCCTTCATTCTGGAAAGTGAACAACACAAAGAGGTTGATGTGGTGTCCTCTTAGAAAATTTTCTCACTGTATCTGGCACCTAAGCTCTCAAAGAATAAACCTGATCCCCAAAGTCAGTAAGCAAAAGCATCGGAAAAACGCCTCGCTGTCCAAGGTAGCCAACCAGATGGTCTTTATACCTGAGGGGACGAGAGTCAGCACAGCCAGGAAAACCCAAAACCCAGGGAGAAAGATGCCATCCAAATACTCAGTGTATCTCTCAGCCTACCTACTGCAAGGAAGGATGGAGGCCATTTGTCCAGATTTGCACAGAAGGGTCTAAGAGGAGACCCAGTGACTAATTGCCCAGAAAATTGGGGATTGGCAATTAGCAAACAAGTTATTATCAGGCTGCAAGCCATCCACCCTACTGTCTGCTTCCTTCTAATTATCTTTTCACTCTGCCCTCCACAGAAGGTCATGGCACTGACTGATAAACAGCATATGTTTAAAAGATGCTGCATGGATATCATCTTTCCCTAATGAGAGGTTGTACACCTCTTGAGGGCAGGAACTACATCCAATACTTTTTTGCATTCTTGTCCCACAAATGCATAGCACTACACCAAAGACTGAGGAGGCATTGGTAAATTTCTGATTGATGGATTGACTATTCAGTCAGGACTGGAAGCAGTCAGACTTCATGAAATTCCTTCAATGACAATCAAATCCAAAGGATTTGGGGAAATATCTGGAATGGATTTTTTTTTAAAATATGATTGTCATTGTTTCCCTCATTACAGGGACTTGGTACATAAAAATGGAACTTACACATACTAAATTGGCTTCATTTGCTGATTTTTGATGGATGATTGATGGATGGAAAATAGAAAATGCATATGGTGTGTTTGTTATATGTATGCATAATATATAAATTATGGCTAAAATCCATAGTTGTCAATCTTTGAAGCAGAAAGGAACAAGCAGCATAATTATGACTGTGTTTATATTCCTGTTGTTAAGGCTAATCATTTATTAATTTACTGCCCTACGCTTTGATTAGAAGTATCGGAATAAAAGTGTTGGTTTAGTAGGATTCCCCACCGAGAAGTAACAGATCTGTAAAATTCAATTTAAATACATTTCAAATTTATTCACAACCTAGAGACTATGAATCTCTTGCTTAAAATTTAAAATAATAATAGCTAACATTTATACACATACTTTATTTCATTTGGTCCTTTCAACAACTCTGTGAATTGGAATATTATTAATCAATTAATCAAAAAGCCTTTATTAAGTGCCTGTGCCAGGCATTATGCTAGGCTCTGGGATCCAAATGTATCCAAGTAGACAATCTCTACTCCCAAGAAGCTTATTGCCTTCATTTTACATGTGAAGACACTGAGACTTAGAGAGATTAACTGGCTTGCCCAAGGTGACACAGCAAGTAGATGTCAGAGGTGGATCTGAATCCAGATTTTCCTGTCTTCAAGTCCAGCCCTTTTTCACCCTGCCTATTAACTCTAAAAATCACCAGTAGTGGAATGGTTGAAAGTGTCTTGGAGTTAGGAAAGATGTGCATCGATGCAATCTTTGCCTTTGACACTTATTAGCTGAGTGACCATGGACAATCAACCTCTCAGAGCATCAGTAATTGCCTTAATTGAGAAAAATCGAATGAGATAATGAATTAATCAACAAGAATTTAATAAGCTTTTACTATGTTCCATGAACTATGCTAGTACTAGAAAGGAGTCTACATTCATTAGATACATTGTGTACCTAAATGGACACAAACAAGATATATACAGGATAGATGGAAGATAATCTCAATTTAAAGGATCTGCAAAGCCTTCTGCAGAAGATGATGTTGAACTGACTCTTAAAGAAAGCAGGGGATTCTAAAAGACTAGAGCATTACAGGAATGGAGGGAGAGCAGCCAGTGCAAAGGCATGGAGATAGGGGATGAAGCATCATGTAAAACGAATGGCAAATAGGCCAGTATGACTGAACCAGAGTATGTGTAGAGGAGAGAAAGGTCTAAAAAATATTAGAAAGATTTAAAGGGACTAGGTTGTGAAGAGCCTTTAAATGCCAAACAAAAGAATTTGTATTTGATCCTACAGGTAATTATGAGCCATTAGGGTTTATTGCATAAGGGCAGGGATGGGGGTGTGACATGGCCAAACCTAAAATTTAGGAAAATCACCTTATAAAGTGTACGATAAAATGTAATGTCCTGTCTATTTTTAATATAACAGAAATATAAGGAGAGCCATAATTAATGAACTTTCTAACTGTTCTCTTCTCCCACACATGTATATTTCATATTGAATATGTATTATTAGTGTATATATAAAATTTTTGAAGATGAGAACAGAAAGATGTTATGATTGCTTTAGGCTATAATAGTCTATTCTATCCCAACAATGCTGTATTTCCAGACTTATAATTTTTCCCCCAAAAAAGTTAACCCTTCATCTTTCCTCCAACTGAGATACCCTCTCTCAATGACCATCACTATCACTTGATATCCTACATCCATCCTTCATACCTGGCTAAGATGTCACCTACTCCATGAAGCCTTCTCTAATTCTTCAAGATGGAAACAATCTCTCCTTCATCTGAGCTCATTTTGTTTTATGCATTGATTTCTATTTGATCCTGGAGGTAATAGGGAACCACTGGAATTTTATTGAGTATAGGATTTGTCAAATGGTAATGGAGAAGTGCATAGTGGGCATAAGCAGGCAGCAGCACGTGACAAACAAGGAATTATGTAGAAGCCTATAAAAGTTAATATCAAATAAGAATATGATTAGATAAAAAGACAGGTCAGTCATGGAATGAGAGTGAAAGAAAACTGATAGACTCCATGCTACATGTTCCTGACACAGTTCTCTCTCTGTCTCTGTCTCTGTCTCTGCCCCTATGTCTCTGGGTCTCTATCTCTGTTTCCCTGTTTCTGTCCCTCTCTCTTTCTCTCTGTCTCTGAATCAAAACTGGTAAGCATGGATGGGTGGCAATCTGCCATCTACATGGTTGGAAAGAATCTCCACATTTTAAAAGAAAAAAATTATGATTTTGATTTAAAATTTTTATTTTCAGTTTCAAATTCTTTCTCTTCTGGCACACCCTTCCCACCCACTGAGAAGGCAAGAAATAAAATACCCATTATACATATTAAGTCATGCAAAACATATTTCCACATTAGTCATGTTTGGGGTGGGGGGGAGGGAAAGCAAGAAAAATAATGAAAGGGAAAAATATGCTTCAATCTATACTCTGAAACCATCAGTTCTCTATCTGGAGGTGGAGAGCATTTACAGCAAGTCCTTTGGAATTGTGTTTGATAATTATAGTGATCAGAATTACTAAGTCCTTAACAGTTGAAGACCATCTACATTAATGAGATCAGACTCCTTGAAATATTGGAATATGTATAGGTCCTATTACCCTCCACTAGAGTATAAGATCCTTGAGGTCAAGAATTCTTTTAAAATTATCTTTCTAAGTCCTTCAGCTCCTAACACAGTGTTTGGCACATGGTATCTTTTAACAGATTCTTACTTAATAAATGAGTGAAAGAATGAATGGAGTTTGTTTAGATGCTTCAGATCTATATGATGATAGGGAAGCAACCCTCAATTTAGAGCAGGAATT
The DNA here is from genome assembly GCF_900497805.2 of Vombatus ursinus. Lineage (NCBI taxonomy): Eukaryota > Metazoa > Chordata > Mammalia > Diprotodontia > Vombatidae > Vombatus > Vombatus ursinus. The sequence goes on along the minus strand of NW_020948983.1, from coordinate 3,675,464 downwards.
TGAAGCCCCAAATATAATTATGATTTAATGAACACAAAACACATATTAATTTTTCTCCTTCTAGACATTAACCAAAAGATCTGAAAATTCCTAAAGCTAGACTATTTTAGATAGCTTAAATTTATTTTCTTATGCTCCTCTGAGGTTTCTTCTTTGAAAATATAGTGGATCAAGGGCATATGTAGGTTAGAATTAACATTTTTTCCTTACAGGAAAAATTTTAAAAATGTTTTACTACCCAGTAAGAGTATTCATATCTTATTAAACTAATTTAATCATTACTGTAAGCTGAACTTGCATTTCAGTAAATCATTTATAGGGTTTTAAAATCAGTCTAGTTGGAGAAGGGAGCAAATGGAAATTTTATTGGCGTGAACCATGAGAAGATTTTTCTAAATGCAAAGAACAGGGAGACTATAAAATAATTGTTCTCCAAATGTTAAACACTAATAGGTGGGATGATCATTTCTTATTCTATAAAAGTACAGCTGCAAGAGTAAGGCCAGGGGTCAGGGACAACATTAAGCCCTTCCTGATACTGACCATCATTCTTTGACTATTGATTGCTCTTTGCTAAGAGTTCCAGTAATGGGTATCAGTGAAAATGAACCAACCACAGCTCTGTGTCCCAAAGGGAACACAGCCATGCTGAGTCACCACGACCTCACTTAACCTCTCTAGGTCTTAGTTTCTTCATCTGTAAAATGAGGGGCTTGGCTTAGATAACCTTTAAAGTCCTTTCCAGTTCTAAATCTATGATCCTATATGCCACTAATTGGGGAGAGGGGAGAATTTTTTGGAAGAATAAAATTTCTCATTAATATTTCAAGGAGATGATGATGTTTCTACCATCACCCCTTTCAGTTTCTTATTTCTAGACTTGTTTAGGAGGCAAATGCTGAAGTATCGTAAGCAGATGCATTTGTTAGGCATCTATAGTCAGATAGAAGGAAAGTGTTCCTACATCACTAATACCAACGGCTCTGAAGGTTTCATTGTTGAACATTCAGTCACTTCTTATCAGTTTAGTTCAATTCGGCACATATTTCCAAAATACCTACTGTGGACAGAACACTGATCTAGGTACTGAATGAGACATAAAGTTTTCATAAGATGTAGTATCTGGTTCCATTCATTCAACAAACATTCATTATAGCCCTACTATGTACATAGCACCAGGGCAACAAAGAAAGGCATGAAACATTTCCTGAATACAAGGGAACTAGCATTCTTCTGGGAAGGAGGGGAACATACGGAGCATATACATAAGCCATCATAGGAAATAATAAATGATGAGTGCATCATGTAAGTACAAACAAAATGTTATGTAAAATTCATAGGCAAAGAAAAAGAGGCAAGGGAAGGTATTAACTATGTTACCTTAATTAGGAGAACATCTGTGTACATGATAGAGTCCAAATGGGTACTGTGCCCATTTGTAGAAAAGAAGTCTCCATCCAAATATGAAGAACAATTTAAGACAAGTCTGAACCAGTCAAAATGTCAGATGCCTTAAAACAGTATTCATGGATTCCAACAACATTTCAAGCCCCCAAATATTCCTTGGCCAAATTAGCACAAACCTAGTATATGTTCAGGTAGGCAGGTTTCTGAATATAGACCTGGTAGAGCCATTTTAAAAAAAAATAATAATCCTCCAACAAAGATAATTTTTTCTCATCATCATAGTTAGCCCAAGTCTCCTTTCATCAAGAAGGAATAGAGGGGCTGTCTTGAAGTCACAAAAAAATGCTACACCAATGTCAATGAGGGCATATGCCAGTCTCAATATCAAAGCCTGTCTACTATGCTCCTGTTCAGCTTCTTAGAGAAAAGGAATGCATACTTTGAAGTTTATAAACATTTTAAAGATTAAAGAAATCCTGACTTTTCCTTCTTCTATGTGATTTGCCACAATTTCCAACTCTCAATGAGAGAGAAATCTCAATTAAACAGCATTTATAAAGGATTTTTACAATCTTCCTCTACTCACTGGGAGAACATTGTACACAGTAACAGCAATATTGTAAGGATGATCAACTGTGAAGCAATTAGCTGCTCTGATTGAGACAATGATCCGTGACAGTTCCTAAGGACCCATGACGAAAAATGCTATCCACCTCCAGAGAGAGAAGTGATGATCTCTGAGCACAGATTGGAGCATATATTTTTGCTTTCTTTATTTTGTGTGTGTGTGTGTGTGTGTTTTCATTTGCAATGTGGCTAGTGTGGAAACATGTTTTGCATGACTTCACATGTATAATAGTGCTTGCCTTCTCAGTGGGAGGGGGAAGGGCAAGAAAGAGGGAGAGAATTTGAAACTCAAAATTTTTTTTAAATAAGTGTTAAAGTTTTTTACATATTATTTGGAAATATATATATCCAAACAAATCTTCTTCCCCTCCTAAATCTTTGTCTCATTATTAATGTTGGGAAAATACCTAAAACCTGATGTCAAATTTCACCCTGTGACCTTTTGTTCTAGATGAGCACTTGTTCTCATCCTGCCTAAAAGCAGGCAGAATATGTTCTTATACGAGGCCACAGGTTTCTAGCTATCAAAGTTTTCATTTTAATCACTTTGGCCCAAGCTCAGAATACTTAGTTATGGGTAACTGTTGGATGGAATGCAAATCTGACCTACACCATCAGTGAGCTGGAGTCTCTTAATAAAATACTGCAGCTGCAGTGAGACAATTTTGGAAATGAGTCATTGCCCCTCCCCCCCCCCCCCCCCCCCCCCCCCCCCATGCCTGGAATGCACTCCCTCTTTACCTGTCTCACAGGATGAATCTCTTCATTTAAGACAGAGCTCAATCACCATCATCTGCAAGAAGTCTTTCCTGACCCCCTAAATACTAGCACTCTCCCTCTCAAACTATCTTGTATTTAACTATGCTGCATATATTTATGTTGTATATGTTTTATATATATACATACACATACACACACGTGTTTATTTTATA
>NW_020948983.1:3642402-3672488 GCF_900497805.2 Vombatus ursinus | reverse complement strand
TTCATATCCATTCCCTGCTCTCTACTCACAGACCCACAACATCAGTTCAGGATCTCCTCACTCCTTGCCTAGACTGTTGTGATAGCTTCCCATATGACCTCCATGTCTCAAGCTTCTCCTCTTTCTAAGCCATCTTCCTTACAGACACTAAAGTGATTGGAAGCAGAGAAACCAGTTGGAAGAAGGGAAAACCAGAGATTTGTACATATAAGATCCCTAAAGAAAATGGAGCTATAAAGCCGATGTCCAAGGGTTCATAGGATCCTAGATTTGGAGCTGGAAGGACCCTTAGAGCCCACTAGGTCCAACCCCTTCTCTTTATAGATGAGGAAACTGAGGCCCAGAGAGGTTAAATGATTTTTCCTGAAACTCAGTTACAATCATGTCATTCCCTGCTCAATAAATTCCAGTGGCTCCCTATTGCCTCCAAAATCAAACACAAAAATGTTCTGTTTAGCATTCAAAGCCCTTCATAACATAGCCTCCTCCTGCCTTTCCAGTCTTCTCATAATACCTTTTCCCCAACACATTCTTGAATTCAGTGACACTGATTTATTGGCTGTTCTAAGAACAAGACATTCCATCTCTTGGCCCTGAGTATTCTCCCTTATGTCTGGAACATTGCCTCCTCTGCTCTGACTACTGGCCTCCCTGGCTTCCAGTCAGGAAGACTCATCTTCTTGAGTTCAAATCTGTGTGACACTGGGCAAATCAGCTAACCCTGTTTGCCTCAGTTTCCTCATCTGTAAAATGAGCTAGAGAAGGAAATGGCAAACCATTCCAGTATCTCTGTCAAGAAAATCCAAATAGGGTCACAAAAAGTTGGACAGGATTGAAAATGACTGAACATGTTGCTTGTTTTGTATGCATTTTTTTTATATGTTGTCTACTCCATTAGATTGTTAACTCCTTGAGGACAGCAGCTTTCTTTTGCCTCTTTCTATATTCCCAGTGCTTAGCAAAGTGCCAGACACATAGTAGGTGTTTAATAAATATTTACTGATAAATTGAATGGTTTATGGTTACACACCTAGTATCTTCACAAGAGTTAACTTGCCTTGTCAGACACCTTGTGGGACACCTTTGTCAAACAGGCATAAAACCACACAGGTTCTTCCTCTAGCCAAGATGTTACAAATGTTAAAGGAAATAAAGTATGTGATAGCACTTTGAAAAAGCACAGAGTGTTATACAAATATCAGAGATTATTTTCATTGCTGTTGATGGTAGGCTGAGCTCTCTGAAAGTGCAAAGTAAATTCTGAATGTTATATTCCTGCTGTCCACATTAGGGGAGGACCTGAGAAAATAGCACTGTGATCACTACCAATCATCAGTCATTTAGTAATCACCATCTATGTGCCAGACACTATACTAGGTAACAGGGTACAAATACAAATAGCAAGATAACCCCTACTCTCAAGGACTTTGCATTCCACTAGAGGAGGCAATACATACAAATGTACATACATGTGCATACATAAAAACACAAGGTAGGCAAGACATTAGCATTTGGCAGGTGCACAGTGGATAAAGCACTGGACCTGGATTCCAGAAGACTCATTTTCCTGAGTTCAAATCAAGCCTCAGACATTTACTAGCTGTATGACCCTGGACAAGTCACATAGCCCTATTTGCTTCAGTTGCCTCATCTGTAAAATGAGCTAGAGAAAGAAATGGCAAACCACTCTAGTATCTTTGCCAAGAAAACCCCACGTAGGGTCACAAAGAGTCAGATATGACTGAAAACAACTGACCAACAATACATTCAATCCAACTGCCTCCACCACACAGGGTTGTGTTGCCAAAAGGGTGTTGATAAGGGTATTCTGTTTGTCTGTCTGCCAGACCACCCTCAGTCACCTCCTATATCATTTGCTTCCTCACCCCAGAGAGCTGTTTGATTGCCCTGTCTGGAGGATTCTACTACCACAATATCTTTCCTATCCACTCCCTTCTCTCTCTTCACCTTTTGCCTGGACTATTTCAATAGCCTCCTAAGGGATCCCTCTGCCTCAAGGCTCTGCTTCTGCAGAACAGAGTAGGAGGGGTGATGCACTTGGAGTCCCAGGACTTCAGTTTGAATCTCATCTCTACCACTTACCACCCATGTGACCTTGTACAAGTCATTTAACTTCTTGGTACATCAGTTTCCTCATAAAATGAGAGGACTGGACTGAAAAACTTATAAAGTTCCTTCTGGTTGTTGATCTACAATTTAAAGAGAAGGGAATAAGCATCTATATTGTGCTGACAGTATGCCAGGCACTGTGCTAAGATTATCTCATTTTATCCTCATAACAACCCTGGAATATAGAGGTTGTTAGTATCCCCAATTTACAATTAAGAAAACTGAGACTAACAGAATCAAGTGACTTGACCAGGGTCACACAGAAAGTATTTGAAGCCAAGTTTTAACTCAGGTCCTTCTGACTTCAAGTCCAGCACTCTTATCTATTGAACCATTAGTTGCCTCTGTCTTAAGTCACTTTCCTGCTCAATAAACTTCAACAGCTCTTTATTATCTCCAGGACTGAATCCAAATTCCTCTGTTTGACATTTAAACACCTTTGGAACCTGGCTCCAACCTCACCTTCCAGCCTTCTTCTGTTTCTGTTCATACACTCTTTGGTCCAATCAAACTATATTCTTGCCATCCCTTGTACATGATATTCTATCTCTCATCATTATACCTTTGCAAAGGCTGCTCCCCATGACTATTTCTGTACTCTGTCCTCACCTCTGCATCTTGAAAAAGTCTTTAAAAGTCATTTAATCCAAGCCCCTATCTGATGTTGGAATCCTCTCCACAATCCTATCCAGTCTCTACTTGAACACTTCCAGTGATGGGAAGCCCTCTTGGTCAAAGTACATCCCATCTTGCTATAGAAAAGTCCTGATTTTTATTAAGTTCTTCCTTATCTTGATCTGAGAGAAGCCTTCTCTTTTCTGTACTCAAAAGGACATGTTAATTATGCTCCTTGTAACACACTGGGCCTGACTCAGGCTGGTACCCTGGTAGTTTAGGTCCCAAAACGGAACAAAATGAGACATTTGTAATCCATCTCATAGTTAACAAAAGGAGTTTAGTTAGCCATAGCAGGGGAAGGATGCTCAGCACAGGGAAGAGATGTTCACCCAAGATTAAGCAGTGACTCAGTAGAGCACAGTTTCTCAGTTTTGTTCATTCTATTGGTCTCAGGCTGAAATCTCTGGGTGGGACTTCAGCCTCCTTGTGCCCTGACTATTTTGTATTCACATAACCAAGAAACTACATGAATGCCCCAAGCCTTATTCCCCTGAGCTGATCAACTCTCAAAGACAGGGTTAATACTTTTTAAGAAAAAAAAAAACTAATCTAACTTTCAAGGGATGGGGATGAGTATAGGAACAAGAGTAGTTTAAAATATTTTTTCCACTCATACCCCTCCAAGCCTACAAAGGACACAGCTTTCTTGTTTGAAAGTCATCACTTCATAAATCCAAGGAAAATAAATCTTACTAGTGCTCTGAAAACTGGGGCACCTTCAGCAAAAGCTATAGCTCTTTACCAAAACAAACAGCAGTGGTCTCATACATGGCCAAGGGTCACCAAATGCATTTACTCTGAAATTTGGTTTCCTGAATTTTTAAAATTGAAAATAAAATTTCCTTTAGTCAGAAACTTGGCATACCAAGCCTTTCACAAAAAAAAAAAAATCTTGGCGATAGAAAACTTCAAAGTAAACTCTTGTCAGTAGAATGAAGTTTGAAAGTTTGTATCCTGCCTTGACTTATTTTATGTGATGCTCTGGTAATTTCAAGATATTTTTTTTTCAAAGGAAAAGAAATTTGGAAGCCATGAGATTTTCCTAGGAACTCTTCTGATGGTTAATTTTATGTTTATTTGGAGTTAGCACTCATTCTATCTAACCTGGTTTTGTAAATTAAGAACCTTTATAGAAAAAAAAAGTACAAAATCAGCAGAATTGTTTTCTTCTAATAGTAAGAGATTCCACACTTATCCTAGGCTCTGTAGCAAAACTATTTCAATGATTCCTAATTTTTATTATGAATATTCTGTTCATGCTTCTTTATTAACAGCATAACCAGTGGTATTAAGGACAAGGTCAAAGGGTCAATCTTGGTACAGGCCAGTTAGCTTCACAAAGAGAAAAATATGTTATGTCACCAACACATGCCATCTGTTAAGAGGGAGATGGTGGTGAATTTGGATAGATGGCTTTAACGTATCTCATGCCTGCTTCCAGAAAAGCTCAAAACAAACAGAAAATCCAAGTAAGGTAGAGAAGAGGCAACAAGACTGTGAGTGAACTGGAAACCATGCGATGTGGGGAACCATTTGATGGAACGGGGGATGTTTATCCTAGGGAACAAAAGATTTGGAGGAGGCCACGGCAGAGAGATCTCTTAGCATTTGAAAGATGTCACAGAATAAAATAAACCCATTTTTCTTCGCCTCAAAGGGTAGAAATGAGAACAATGTATAGAAAGTCAGACGATGGCATGGAAGCCCATCCAAAGAATTCTAAAGTGGGATGAGCTCCCTTGGCAAGTAGTGAGGTTCTCATCAATGGAGATCTTCAGGCAGAGGCTAGGTGACCACTGGTATCTGGAATGACAGAGCAGGGCTCTCTTCTCAGCCATGAGTGGGATAACCCCCTATATTATTCCTGAGGACCCTTCCAGCACCGAGAGACTACAATTCTAAAAGTATACAAAGCCAAGGGCAATTTGGCGGGGAGGGTACCATTCTAATTCCTATGTGGTGTCTGCCTGATATTGAAAAATTTGTTAGTGCATTTGTTAGTGCAGGCCCTTAGTGCATAAATCTTTAAAATGGCCCTGGATACAATGCTCTCCACATAGGAAAAAAAAAACAGGTTTTAGTATCTGATTGGCAATTCACAGTAAACAAGCAAATCCCTAGTACTAAATAATAGTCAAACAAGAAAGAACCTTAGGAATCATCTAATTTAGAGATGGGCAAACTATAGCCCACAGGCCAAATCTGGCCCACTGACTTATTTTTTTAATATGTCCTGTGAGCTGACAATGGTTTTACCTTTTCAAATAATTTGAAAAGTTTAAATGGTTTTATTTCAAAAGGTAAAAATCATTCTTAGATTAAAGGCCATACAAAAACAAGCAGTAGGCCAGATTTGGCCTATTGTCCATAGAGGGCCAACTCCTGATAATCCAACCACTTTATTTTACAGGGGAAGCTGAGGACCCAAAATTACAAGTGATTTTCTCAAAGATTCACGGCTAGTTGGTGGTATGCTAGGCCAAGCCAAAACTAGAACCCAGGTGACTACTCTTTTTACAATATCTGTTAAAAGGTACTTCTGGAAACGTTGGTTCTTTGTGTGGGGTCGAGGGAAGGGTAAAGACCACACACATATACCTCACTATCACATTTACTTTAAATAACACAATCATTTTCAATAGATCTTCAAGAAAATGTTTCGGCACCTCCATGTATCTAAGCAGTCACAGCTAAATAACTTGGTTTCCCCTCAAGGAGGAAGCCTGCCCCTGCTAATTTAGAAACTTCTCATAGCAGCTCTCTGCTATAGCCTGCCTAGAGGTGAAGTACAATGGTGAAGCCAGCTAGAGATCACAGGATCATAGATACAGAGCAGGTAGGGGCCTCAGAGATCATCCAGTCCAAGCCCCTCAATTTACATGAGGTGCCTGAGTTACAGAGAAGGATAATGACTTGTCCAAGATGACATAGGTAATGGGTGACAGAGGCGGTACTGAATTTGGATATTCCAATGCCAAAGCCAAGATGTTTTCCATTGCCTCTCTCGCTCTAAGTACAATGGACTTCCAAACATCTATGTATTTAGGAACTTCAGGATGTTTGGCATCATGTCAGCAAGATGTCCAGTCTGCTGATGGGATTTTTAACAGTAGATGGGCTAATTCTGTATTCCCATACCTCGTCCTGGTGTCATGGTTACTGTTGAAGGCAGGGCAGCTTAATGTCAGCAAATTGAATGAGTATTTGTTGTTGTCTGCAGAATTTTCCCTGCATATAAGCATTTTCTCAGCATATCCTAATAAAGTCCATAAGAAAATGGCTTATAATTTCACAACCATAAATAATGGCTCTCAGTCTGGAATAGTAGCCATTAACATTTTAATATTTTATCTGTTCCTTTTTATATTCTAGATCCAGACTGGACAAATGTTTCTGGACTGTCTGATTTTCACTCCTTGCAACAAGGCGTGAACCTGAGAAATTACTACTTCCAAAGGAAAAGGAGAGAAAGCTTAAAGTATACATTCAGACATGCCAAAATTATTCATTTATTCATCAATCATTTATTAAGCCCCTATAGTAGGTTAAGTCATTGTGTTAGGTGCTCAGGTACAAAGACAAAACCAAAAATAATTTCAGACTTCAAGGAGCTTACATTCTAATGTAGGGAGTTCTCAATTACTATGGAGCCCTTATCCTCCTTCTCCCCCCACCCCAAACATAATCAAATCAATTCTACCATTGCTCCTAAATGGAGTGTGCCAATCTACTCTCCTTTCTCACCAACCATTTAACTTTCCAGAGGGCTTCACCCTGGCCACTATTATCCACATGTGTTGTTTCTCCCATTAGAATGTAAGCTCCTTGAGGGTAGGGCTGGTTTTTGCTTTTGTATTTGTATCCTCAACACAGCACAGTGCTTGGTACATAGTAAGTGCTTAATTAATACTTTTTTCATTCATTCATGGGGGTAGGAGGAATACAACCTTGGATCATAGGATCATAGGATCATAGGGATAGCAGTAGAAGGGACCTAAGAGGCCACCCCTTCTTCTTACAGATGGATATGGAGACCCCAAATGGAAAGTGACTCGCCCAAGTCACAGGCAGTGAGCAGCAGAAGCAAAATCTGGGCCCATGCCCTCTGATCCCAAATCCAGTGTTCCTTCTACTGTACAAACCTGCTTCTAGTATAATATATGTCAATAGAGAAATAAATATATGATCATTTGAGGAGGCAAAGGGCATCTACCTACAACTCACTTGCTACCTGCATAACCTTGGGCAAATCACTTAACTTCTTTAGGCCTCAGTTTCCTCATCTATAAAGTGAGAGAGCTAAGACTAGCTAACTTCTAAGGTCCCTTTCAGCTCGAAATCTATGATCTTAGAAACTGGGAGGGCTGAGGGAGAGAAGTACAGTAAAAGCTTCCCATAGATGTGGCTTCTGAGCTTTGAAGGAAGGTAACAATTCTGAGCAATGACAGTGGAGAGAAGTATTCCAAAGAAGGGGGACAAGTCTAGGCAAAGGGAAGGAGACTAGAAATCGAACATTGTGTCCTGGAAACAGCTAAAAGGCCAGAATGGAGAGTACATGAAGGGAGGTAATAGAAAATAAAATTTTTAGGGTAGGTGGCATCCATATGGAGATGTAGAGGGGGAGATTTTAAATACAGGGCTGAGAAATATGAATTTTATTCCAAAATAAGGAAACACTGAACATTTAGGGGGATAAAGTATTAACAATGTCAGACCGACGCATTAAGAATATTATTTTGGCAGTTGTGTGGAAAATGGATTGGAGAGTGGAAAGACTAGAAGCCAGGAGATCAATTAAGTGACTGTTACAATAAACGAGGTCAGAGGTGATATGGACTGGAACCAGGGTAGAGACCATATGAGTGGAGAGAAAGAAATGGATGAGTGATGATTGGGAGGGAGATGGATTCAGTAAAATGTGGCAAATGATTGGATGTGGGGAATAAGGGAGAAGATGACTCCAAGACTGTGAACTCAGGTGATAGGAAGGATGTCATCACCCTCAAAAGACAGAGAGAAGTCTGAAAGAAGGACTGGTGTACCAGGTTTAGAATCAGAGGATCTGACTCAAATGACAGCTTTCCATTTACCATACTGTGAATTTGGACAAGTTACTTAACCCCTCTAGGCCCAGGGTCTTTATTGGTAAAATGAGAGAATTGGTCAGCATCACCTTAAGTTTCCTTCTAGTTAAGTCTATGATCCTACAAATAATGACATATGTAAGAGTTTTCAAGAGAACATGCTACATACTGAGGGAGCTGTCCAGGGTTGAACTGGTTCTACCAGAGCACTAGGAAAAGTCCCAGAGACCTGAAAGCAGTAGCTCTTCTTAATATAGCAAGTTTTCTATTCCCTTCACCACGGAGGCATAGGTGGTTATTAACAATTTTCCTTTAATTTGGAGCCTTTCATTCCCACTGTGTCTACTAACCCCATTTCCTATCCCAGAGGGATAAATACCATCCAGAAGCTAGGACCAGGACCACAGTGAGAGATGAAAGATAAGGGACTGGAGCAGTCCAAATAAGAGGGGAAAAAAACCTTACCAATTCCTGTGTGCAGATGGGAAGGCATGTGATATCAAGGCTACATAGCATAGGTGAGGAATCAAGTATGCCAATTCTGTGGGTGGCATGATTTCCGGCAGCTATCTTCAAAGCTCCTTAGAAATTGTGGAAACATATATTTTGGGTCTCTAAGTTCATCTATTTCAGAGGTGTCAAACAGTCCACTGGCCATATTGTGTCCCACAAACCTTCTTGGTGAGACCCACACCAGATTAAAATGTAACTGGAAAATATTAACAAAGTAAATAAAAATACAATAAAACATAGACAATGTTAATATATGGTTTTCTAAATCAATATGCACCTACAGGGATCCTTACATCCAATTTATTGGCCCTTGTTTCTACTTGAATTTAATACCCCTGCTCATTTTACAGATGAGAAAACTGAGGCTCAGAGAGGTTGAGTCATTTGCTCAAAATCACACAGGTAGAAAATGATAGAGCTGGGATTTGAACCCAGATTCTCTTGTTTCAATGAGGCAGGTAGATGGCACAGTGGACAGAGTGCCAGGCCTGGAGTCAGGAAGACTCATTTTCTTGAGTTAAAATCTGGCCTCAGACACTAGCTGTGTAACCCTGCATTAGCCCCTTAACTGTATTTGCCTCAGTTTCCTCATCTGTAAAATTAACTGGAGGAGGAAATGGCAAACCACTCCAATATCTTTGCTAAGAAAACTCCAAATGGGATCACAAAGAGTTGGACACTGACTGAACAATAACCCCTTGCCTCAAATCCAAGTCTTTTCACTGTATCACCCTACTGTCCAACCAACCATAGGACCAATAGTTGATCGACTCATGTAATGTTTCTCTGGACCTTACTCCACCATAGTATGCTGTTAACTCTGTATTTGAATCCTAGAATCTTAGAGTTGGGAAGGACCCTAGAAGACTTTCTAGTCCTTCCCTTTCATTTTAAAGATTAGGAAGCTGAGAATAGAAAGATCAATTAATTTGTGAAAAGTCACACAGAAGCTTAACAGCAGAGCCAAAACTGGAACACAGGCCTTCTGACTACTAATTTAATACCCATTCTATTAAAAACAAGACTCTTTATCCAGACCATGTGAAATTTGTCTGTCTTTACTGGTGTTCACGACCTTGTTTTTACTTTATCTGGGTCATTTATTCTATAAGCCTCTTCCTCTCATCCATTCTTCTCTTGTGCCTAACTCTCAGACATCCAAGTGTTGGCTCAACTCTTCCATTGAGAAGCGAAAACATAAAAGAACAACCAACTATAAATAGTCAATATTTGCTCTGCTAAAAGATTTGGTAGAAGAAAGGACGGAAGGATTGGGTCTAGGAACGAATTATGAACTTTCATCATTTATATTAGTATCGTGCTCCTCTGTTAATCCAAATGATTAAGACAGATAAATAGGTAGATGGATAGCTAAATAGGTAGATATAGATAGATAGACAGACAGACAGACAGACAAGAGCATTTATTAAGCTCTAATTATATGCTAGGCAATGTGCTAAGTGCTAGAAATATAAATACTAGCCAAAAAAAAGGCAGTTTCTCTTAAAGGCTTACACTCTGAAGGGAAGAGACAACACAGGTTGAAACCACAAGTCTTTCAAGAAGCCCACCTTGATCACCCAAGCTTCCCATGAGCTCTCTTATTCTAAACTCTTGGGGCAGTATCTCTATTGCTTTTCACATTATTAAGCATCTTTTTTTTTATCTGTTCATTTTATTTCTGTTCCAGACTCTGAGTTATTTGAGAACAGAGGCCATTAAAAATAAATACCCCACTTTATCCACTGTGATATGTCTTTCAAAAATGCTGCCCTCACTCAGAACATTACTGAACTCCTCTTTTAGATATGCATTTAGAGCTTATGTATAAGTCACATAAGACTATCAGCCCCATGAATTCATAGCTGCCTCATTCTGGACCTTAAAATGGCTGTACCTAAGGTTGCTTCAACTGACTTTTGGCTCTTTTCAAAAAATCAAATCTACTCTCAGATGATGAAGACTTGCCAACACTAAAGATATTTAAGAAAAAAAAAGAATAATGTTGCTGCAGCCTTTGAAGGTGATCATGTGATCGTAAAGAAAGGAGCTCAGAGGACATTTAGTCCAAATCTTTCATTTTTCAGATGAAACTAAGACCCTGAGAGCTGCCATGCCTTGCCCAAAGTCACACAGTTGGGGCTTAAACCCCGAATGTTCCTAGGTCCAGCCATTCTGCATTTTCTTACCATTAGTTACCCTAATTCTTCTCCCCCTCCCCCGACCCCAGATGGCTGACTCACTCCACTTCCCTCCTCCTACTTCCTTTCCGCCTCTCATCAACTCAATACCTACACGCCATCTTTTTCTCATTCTTATGCCTACTAAGTAAGTAGTTATTTAATTGTCTCTTATTTAGGTGGAAGGGGTTGTGATTTGGGGGATGCAGAATGAATCAGGGAATGTTCCATACATTTCCTCTTTAAGATGAAATGGTTTAGTAGATAGAGAAGACCTGCCTGGCTCAATCCTTCTGCCGCTGATGGATTTTGGCTGTATGACCCTGAGTTAGCTACTTTTCAGTGCCCGAGGCAGCTCTCTAAGACTAAAAGTCATCCATTTTCATTAGTAGTTTCATCTCTACAGTTAAGGAGATGAAGTCACAAGAATCCCTCTCCCTCAAATTAATAGAAAGAAGGTTTTCCCATCAGTGGATTTTTATCCCTATAGTGAGGGATGGATCTACTTAACATGTAAAAGTAAGTTTCCCTGGCATTTAGGGTCAGGTTTTTAACTGAATACACTGGGTACATTTCAAGGGCCCACTTGACATGTAGTATAGCTGATTCTGAGTAAGAACATGCTAACTGCCCAAATCTTCATGTCCAGTGCCCATGTCCAGAGCAGAGAGCTTTAAATTTTTAAAAGAAAAATAAAAACAATTTGTACTTACTCCCCTGCTAATGACACTTTGTATACCATGGTTTTTGTTGAGTATGAACTCTCCATGACCTCTGAACGTGGACAGTTTCTTTCTCCTTTAGAAGGTACAGTAAAACAAGTCTCTCCTCATGAGCTGAGTCCATTTGGCAGAGAATGGACACCCATGAAATGTAATATACAGAAAGCTTAATACCCAGGATTAGACTATAATAAAACCAGAGAGTATAGTTTCTACAACATCAAAACCGCACTCACATACTCTTGGTTTAGGGAAGAAATCATAAAAAACCACATCTATGTAAGCTACATGTTGTTTTGTTTTGTTTTCTGTTTTGCTTTGTTGTATGAAAATTTTTAACCCAGGAACAAGATGGAAAAGCTTATTTTAATTTTTTAAAATTTATTTATATTAAATTTTTAAAATTAAATTAAAAATATTTTTTTAAAATTTAAATCAAAAAATTTAAAATTATAAATTATAAATTTTAAATTTTAAATTTAATTTTTTAATTATTAAAAATATATAAAAGAGCTAAAAAAAAAATCTCACCTCAGCCTTTGCCTAAATAAAATTTCATCTTCTCCCCTCTGCCCAAAGTCTCGAAATAAAGCCAGCAACCTGCATGTCTCACCCATTTGTCCCACAGGAAATGCAGTATTTACTATAACGGAAACTGCACAGATGGCCACAGCTTTATAAATGTTTGTGCTTATCACATTCTAGATTATATATGGGGTGTGGGGGTGGCTCGGCTGTCATTGGACTTCAGCAAACATTCTCACATAAGAACTTCTAACCCAACCTTGAGTACCGCAATCCCCGCAGTGCTTTGCTGGAATATATTAGGATGATCTCAACTAAAAGGATTTCTCATCCTCACATGGAGTGCCCACTACCCTGGATGATTGCTGCAACCAGTGATGTATGGAGTTCTGTTGCCTAATCTTCAACAAACCGCATTAGAGCTTGGCTGGGATCAGCCCCTGGCCTGTGTATTCTTTCAATACCAGCTCGTTGCCTCTATCACCATCACCATGTGGAAGCTGTGTCTAGGCTGCTTCATTAAGCTTACGTAGGGGCAACTGAAAGTTTTCTGACTTTATTGTTACTGCTAACAGCATCAATGAGGATTCAATTAATCAGTCTGACAGCTTCTTCAAGCCTGGGACACAACAAAGAGACCCTGACTGGCCTTAATGGCTTGTAGGTCCTGTCTAAACTGAACTTGAAATGTCTTAGGACTGAGGGCGATAGGATCTGACAGAGCTGCATCTGGAAGCCTTTTGGCTTTTTCTGTGACATTGGGTTTCCTTTTTTTCAAAGGTGCCAAGTGTAGATGGATAGAAGCCCAAACATACTGTGAGGATCTCTCTCATGCATACATATATGAGCATGTATAACATACACAACATAGATATCTATAGATCGACACATGTGTATATGCATACTCAACATGTGCATCTATGTATATGTGTGTATATATCTAGCTCTATCTATCTATCTATCTATTTATAGTATAGGTAGTGAATGGAGTTCCAAACTTGGAGTCTGAAAGACCCAAGTCCTAATCCTTCCTTGAATACACTTAATAGTTATGTGTCTCTGAGCAAGTCATTTAACTTGTTTCAGTCCTAGTTTCCTCACTTGTAAAATGGGGATAATAACAGTACCTACTTCACAGAATGGCTGTGAGGATCACACAAGACTTATAATAGATGTAAAGTTCTTTGCAAAACTTAAAGCACTATGTATATGAATGTGAGCTATTAAATTGTAATAGTTATTCTCTATGCCTTTCTGTACCTCAGGGTAGCTAGGTAGTGCAGTGAATAGAGTGCCAGCCTAGAGTCAGGAAGACTCCTTTTCCTGAGTTCAAATTCAGCCTCAGAATAGCTGTGTGACCCTGGGCAAGTCACTTAACCCTCTTTGCCTCAGTTTTTTCATCGTAAAATAAGCTTGAGAAGGAAATGGCAAACCACTCCAATATCTTTGCCAAGAAAACCTCAAATAGGGCCACAAAGAGTCAGACACGAGTAAAACAACTGAATGATAAAATCTGTTTCTCCATCTATATCTACATTTTTGGACTAGATCTTTGATTTCAATTCCCCATAATAGTCTACTCCCTGTATCCTTGCAAAGTGATTGGCATGTGCTAGGCAACTTAGAGTCTTTGACAACTCCCTGGGGCACTATGTGTCTGTATGTACATGTGCACATATGATATGAGTGTATGTATTACACTTACAATGTGGTACAGTGGAGAGAGTGCAGGGCTTGGAGTCATAAAGACTCAAATTGTACATAAGACACTTACTAACTGTGTGATCTCAAGCAAATAACTTCTCTGGACCTCAGTTTCCTCATCTGTAAAAGGACTGTGTTGAACTCAATGACCTCTAAGATCTCTTCCAGCTCTAAATCTATGCTCCTCTGATCCTGCATCATATTTCTATCTCAGTGCCTCAAAGGAATGATAAGGAAACTGTGGATTTTTGAAGGCCATGCTAGTGGAGCACAAGCCCAGTAGGTCATACTACACTGGAAAGGTTTCACATAGGGACCAGTGACAGACAGCAAACTGCTGACTAAGGACCATACAAGCTGTGTGTGGAGGGGTGCATCACTAGAAATGTGGCTGCCAGGCAATCATTTTGTGGAGTGGGCACACATACTCATGAAAACTGTCTACTGAGGTGTGGGTGGTGATAATAGTAGTGATTTGTGCAGGGTGACAATACTGGCATATTTGTATATGTATCAAGATTTGTGATTCCACATGTGTGTGTGTATATACACATATACACACACATGTATGTATATGTATGTATGTATGTATAAAATTGTATATACTTATGTGTATATATGTGTATATATACATATATATGTATACACATACAAACACACACACACACACACAACTCACATACCTCCTCTCAGGGTTACTGTTTAAGTATCAAACAAGCTAATGTATGTTAACAGGCACTATAAATTATAAAATGCTATAAAAGGCATAGAATGCATTATTATTATATTATGCATGTATGTTTTCAGTATGATATTTAAATCATGGATATATGTATATATGTCTATATGCATGTATATTGCATACATATATGTATCTATATATGGTACATGTTTGTTGTTTATGTGTATATACATGTATGTATATATGCATATACACACATACATATATACACACATATGAGTCATCCCAGGGTAGCCAGAATGTGTGTATAGTTCAGATGCTCCCATGCTTAAGTCATATATATGTATATATGTATATGTATTTAATAATGATGATGATGATGCCTTCCATTTTAGAGTGCTTTATAGTTTTAGAAAGCACTTTCACATACATGAGCTCACTTGAACCACACACACACACACACACACACACACACACAACCTTGTGAGGTATGTGGAGTAAGAATTATTGGCCCCTTTTTACAAATAATTGAACTCAAGAGGTTAGATTACTTACCTAAGGCCACATAGCTAGGAATCCATTGCTTTTGCCAAAACACTGTTCTGTATATGTGTACATTTCTAATCAAAAGATAAGTTCCCTTGGAGGTCAAAGAAGTAATTCTGATGCTATGGATTAGTGAATAGGAATTTCAGGGAGTGACAGGAATAAATAACCAAAAATCCACAGCCCATGAAGTGGAGAAGCCATTCATGCACAGAAAGGATCATGGCCATTTCAGGACGAGTCCTTATGTTATGACTTTGAGAAGGAAACTGATCAAGCCAAAAGACAAAGGCCAAAGTCAAAATTCAGACAAATGAAGCATCCTCACCTTATACTTGTGAAGTTGGTTTTTTTGGACCCAATTGTTTTACATTTATCCCTTTACATTTATCCCTACTGAATTTCACCTTATTAGATTAGGCGCAGTGCTCTAACCTGCAAGATCCTTTTGAATCATGACTCTGACACCCATGGTGTTAGCTGTCCCTCATAATTTTGTGCCACCTTCAGATTTGATGAGCCTACCATCCATCCCTTTATCCAAGTCCTTGATAAAAATACTCAATGACACAAGGCTAAGCAGATTCCTCCACCCCAGTCCAGGTCTTCATTATCTCTAGCCAAGATTCCTCAATAGCCTATCTGTTTTTCCTGTCTCTAATCTCCCTCCTCCTCCCTTCCTCTGTAAATACTACTGCCGGATTTTATGCTCTCAAGCCATCAGTGAAATCATTTTATTCCTATCCTCAAGAACTTTTAGCCACCTTCCAATTCCCCTCCTCAAGACAGCCTCCAACCTCATCTCTCATTAATTCCAAAGCAAAGTTTTCCCAATAATTTAATATCAATTGCACTTGAGGAATACTAATCCTGTGAATTCATTTTTGTGAATCCCATTTACAAACAACCATAATGATTAGATCTGTGTGAGAAGACAGGAGTCACTGCATAACTCCAAATTCCCACTAGCCCGAGCATGACTAACCATAGCATGTCCACTATTGGGGTGTGTCTGTCATAGGAAGTTTACTCTCTAGTGGAAGATAACCAGATTTCATAAGATGGATTAAAAAAAAACAACACAGAGGAATGGGAGCAACTTTTATCACTTGGGCTTGGCTTTCTATAAACATTAGCTGTGTGGGCGGGAGCAAATCTGGCCCTAGCCATGCTCACTACTAGCAAAACAGTTTTTCATCGTGCTCAGATCAATACTTTGCAAATCCAAAAATTGCTCCTTAGTAAAATGTCATGATGACATCCAGAACCTGGGAAAAACAGCCTAAAGTAGGTGAAGCAGCTTTACAACACCAGGAAAATCGACAGAAACAAAAGGGTTAACGTGAGATGTTTTTATTAGGCCATCATCCCCCCTCCCAAGTGTATCTCTCTTGAATTGGACAGCCCCAGAAGCTTTGAATAAACTCTACTTCCTGCTGTTTGGATTACAGTGTGTTCATTCCATTAAGGTATCCATGGGAACTAGAAAGAGAAGTGCTGTGTCTATGGGGCCTATTTGACATGGAAACATGACAATCAATTGGGGGCTATCATGATGACTTTAAAAGCCAGGAATATATTGGTGGTCCTGAATCTCAGTGGTCCAGCTACAGGACGTGGAGGAATTGATCTCCAATGGCAAAACTAGATGGTATGTTACAGAACCTTCTTCAGCTCAATTCTGTATCACTGCTGTGACTACATTCACTAGATGGCCATCATTCATTCACTTATTCATTCATTCAGCAAACATTTAAGTGCCTACTGTGTGTAAGGTAGATTTGAGTAGAGAAACAAAGATAAGATTTGATCCAGCATATCAGCTCAAGGAGCTTATAATATAAAAGGGGAATATAATAAGATGAGTATATAGATAAATGTAGTCCAAAGTAGAAGATGGCAAGTGAATAAGAAGAGTATAACGTCTTTTGATATCAGATGAGGGAGAAATCACTTCCACCTTAGGGGATCAGGGAATTATTCCTAGGGGAGGTAGCATTTGAGATAGACCTTCCCTGAATGCTTTGAAAACTCATTGAATCTTCTAACCCTAACTTTTCCCTTCCTCCATACTCCACTCCCACTGTATTTCCCAAATGCCACATACAGGGTAGGCATGCCAGCCTAAACAAAGCAGAAAGGTACCTTGAGGAAGAGACAGGACACAGCATGTGCCAGGTGAATCAAACTACTTTCACCACCTTGACCATGACCTCTGCTCAGATGCCAACAGGACTCTGAGCCCAACTGCCCTGGGAAGAGCAGTATCCCACCATTATCATCACCACCTCCAGTTCTGCCCCAACACTCATCACTGAGGAGAGTGACTCCTGTGGAGAAGGGACCCCATCATCCTCACCAAAACCAACACCAACTGTGGACCAACAGCCACTAACGGGAATGTGAGCCAAAGAGTTCTGAGAATAGCAGCGCCTCACCTTCTCCAACCACTGGCCCTGCTTCTAGCTCAGCACCCATAATGTTTAATCAAAGAAGTAACCTTTTGGGAGAAAGGAGCAGCTATCTTCACCAACTGCTGGCCAATAATCACTATAAAACAAGCAATCCAGCATAGCTGAAGCAACAAGTTACAATGAAAGAGATACAGAGGACATCAGGTACTAGGTAAATCAAGTCACTACCACCACCTTGACCACCAGTTGAATTCTGACTGTAATGGAGATCACTTAGAACCCTGAGACCAAGAGCCCCAGAAATAGCAGGGTCCTCCAGAACACCAACTCTGCTTCTGAGCAGGTCTCTGCAGCCATCACCAAGGGAAACAACACCTGTGGAGATGTGAGCGGCAATGTTCCTGGAGGTGCTGCTGACCCTGACTCCTCAGTAACTACAGCTACTAAACAGTGGGATAAGAATGTTCTTGACATCAAAGTCCTTGGAATTGTCAAATGGTCCAGTATCAGAAATGGATATGGTTTTATTCTTGGAAATTATATTAAAGAAGATGCATTATCAAGGACCATGAGAATGTGGACCATTAGAAGGTGAGCTCCTTGAGAGCAGTGCCTGTTTTGCCTTTCTTTATATCCCCAGTACTTAGCACAATGCCTAGTACATAGTAAGCACTTAATAAATGCTAGGTGACTGACTTGTTGACTTACTTTCCATAGGATGTGCAGCTGAAACCCATGTGTGTTATCTCTCCGATAAGAATGTAATTTTATTTGAGAGCAGAGACTGTCTGCACTTTTCTTAACCCAGAGCTTAACAGACTGTTTTTTGCTCTGTACATAAGAGGGACTCACCATAATTTGATTAACCAGAAATTTGAATCTTTTACTTTGGTCAGTCCAAAATGGCCAGGGTAAACAGGAGTTGTTTTCCCAATCTGGTTCTGTAAATGTAGGCTTAAGAATGAGATATGGGGCAAGAGGCAGGTGGTAGATCATGGATTTAGATCTGGGAGAGACTTCAGAAGCCATCATAGATTAGGAAAGTAGTATACTAGTCCAAGTGAGAGGTGATAACAGCCTAGACTAGGCAGGTTGTGATGAGAGTTAAGAGACAAAGGGATGGAGGTGAGAGATGCTGAGGAGACGGAATTGACAGGACTTAGCACAAGCAGACTAGATATGGTTTAGGGAGGGGAAAGTGAAAGAAAAGTTCAGTATGATTCCTAGATTATGAACCTGGGTGACTAGAAGAATGTGGTACCCTCAACAGAAATTAAAAAAAAAAAGTGAAAAGGGATGGGTTCAGGGGGAAAGAGAACCAGCTCTGTCAGGGAACATGTCGAGTTTGAGATGTCTGCGGGAAATCTAGGTGGTGATAGCTGGTAGGCAGAGTTTGGGTCTAGAGCTCAGGGGAGAGATGACGGCTAGCTGGATGAGTAGATCTGGGCGTCACCTGCATAGAGAAGCACAGATGTGTCCTGGATGAGTGTTGGACTTGGTTCAAATTTCGCCTTTGATAGTCATTAGCTGTGTGAGCTTAAGTTATTTAATCTTTCTGAACCTCAGTTCCTCATTTTACAAATGAGGAGATTGGATTAGATAGCTTCTAAAAACTCCTCCAGCTCAGTTCTCACTCTCGCTCTCGTTCTGTCTCTCTCTTTCTCTCTCTCTGTCTCTTTTTTTCTCTCTCTTCCCCTTCTGCATCCCCTATCCATCCCTCCTCCTTTCTCTGTCCCCTCTCTTTCTTTCCTTCTCTCCCTCCCCCCTCTATACATACATACATATATGCTACACTGTGTGTATGTACATATGCATATATGTATCGATATGCATCTGTGTATACAGGATGCTCCAAAAGTCTTACTGCGGTTTTAAAGTATTAGATACAGGTAATATTTATGTGTAAACATATATGTAGAGGATGTTCCAAAAGTTTTAGTGTAGGTTTACGATCTAATAGTTTAAGGTTAGCTTAGTGTTTTACAATTTGGCATACCATAAGGATAAATGAGATAGCAGTTTGAACTTTATCACCCATATGACAACCATACAGTTACAATATTCCTATGTGATAGGATTTAATTAGTAAAATACTGGACTATTACACCTAGTTTTAGACCCCATTATGATTTGATGTCATAGTATAAGCTTTAGCAGCTTAAAACTGCACTAAGATTTTTGGAATACCATATGTATGTATGTATGTATGTATGTATGTATGTATGTATGTAGAGACAAGAGAGAGACAGAGGAGGAAGAGAGACAGAGGCAGAGACAGAGAAAGACAGAGACAGAGAGAGTGAACCTTACAAGACACCTGTGAATTTATCTATGTACATTTAGCAAGCTCTCTCTCTTGAAGATTCTTCTTAATTCTCTCAATAGTGCTCCTCCCCAACCACCTGCTTTTATTTTGTACATATCCCATATTTTCTGTGAATATTACATATCCATTTAGTCCAAGGATGGATTGCAAGGTGGCACGGTGAATAGAGCACTGGGCTTGGAATCAGGAAGACTCTTCATGAATTCAAATGGAGCCTCAGACACTAGCTGTATGACCCTGGGCAAGTCACTTAACCCTGTTTGCCTCACTTTCCTCATCTGTAAAATGAGCTGGAGAAGGAAATGGCAAATCACTTTAGCATCTTTGCCAAGAAAACCCCAAATGGCATCATGAAGTCAGACATAACTGAACAGTACAAGGATTCTTAATCTTTGTGTGTGTGTGTGTCTTGGACCCCTCTGACAGTCTAGTGAAGCCTATATCTCTGAACAACACTTCAAAACACATAAAATATATAGGATTACAAAGGAAACTAATCATACTGAAATTAGTTGTTAAAATATTGTAAAATATAAAAAAAGTTTTAAATTCACAAACCGCAGGTTAAGAATCCCATACCCTAGAAGAATGTAAGCTCTCTGATTGTTTCACTACTATATTTGTGTCTCCAGCATGTAAGACAGTCCCTGGCACATAGTAGGCACTTAGTAACAGTTCACTGAACTTAGCCAAGCTGAACCATTCTGAAGATGTACCCAGGAAGCAAAGGCCACACTTTCACTTCCAGTTCTCCCTCTGGGGTTTTTATTGTCTAACACACCATAAGGAGAAATGAGATGGCGGTTTAAGCTTTATCCCCCATATCACAACCAGATATGCCAGTAGTCCTCTAAATTGGGATTTGATTAGCAAACTACTGGACTATTACATCTAGTTGCAGATCCCATTATGACCCAATGTTGTATTTTGTTTCACATTTGAATAGCTTCCTCAGTAGTAAACTACCTGTTTGCCAAAATAAGGACATCCATCCAAATACATGGAATAAACGTACTGATTTGAAGACACAGACCCAAATGATCTCAAAGAGTTTTCTTTTTTTAATTACTTGGGCAACTTTGAAAAGTTCTTTCTAATATTTCCATGGGCTGGTACTAGGCATAGTACTAGCTCTTGGTATTTTTTCAAGGTCCCATAGTCAGCCATATTTTTGTGATTCATTCACTCATTCGACATTTATTAACACCTACTATGTACAAGGGCAGCTAGGTGGGGCAGTGGATAGAATGCTGGGCCTGGAGTCAGGAAGACCTGAGTTTAAATCTAGCCTCAGATACTTACTAGCTGTATGACCCTGGGCAAGTCACTTAATCCTGTTCACCTCATTTTCCTCATCTGTAAAACAAGCTGGAGAAAGAAATGGCAAATCACTCCAGTATCTTCACCAAGAAAACGCCAAATGGGGTCACAAAGAGTCATACATGTCTGAAAAACAACAACTATGTGCAAGGCACTGACTGTGCTTACAAAAGAGAATCAATCTTTATCCTTAAGCAATTTATGGTCTAGTAAGGTGATTGTGCAAATAAATATAAAATAAAATAGAATATAGATTCCTTCACTTAGGTCTAGAGAATATAGCTCTCATTAAAGTGGCTTTCTCAGCTTCAGTATCATCACACTACTGAGTTTTATTGAGCTTGCAGGTCACTAAAACTTTTCCAGATCTCTTTTGTTTTTCCATTCAAAGCTACTGCCTTGCCATTCAACTTGTGAAATTTTAGACTTACTTTAAAAAACAGCTTAGTTGTTGGTATTTCAAATTGAAGACCCTTGTCCAATGACCAACAAGTATACTTATTACTGGAAGAATAGAATTGTATCAGCCTTGACATTCTCAGGGTCAAGGAAGGAAGTTACAGTGAAATGAACGGATAACTGACAAGTTATATTGGGTTGGAGAAGTAAGTAATGACATTGACTTTCGTTGGTTTTGAACATGCAGCCTAAGGCAACCAAAAGAACATCATTTCAT
Source organism: Vombatus ursinus (assembly GCF_900497805.2). Lineage (NCBI taxonomy): Eukaryota > Metazoa > Chordata > Mammalia > Diprotodontia > Vombatidae > Vombatus > Vombatus ursinus. Next base: position 3,650,988 of record NW_020948983.1, on the reverse strand, counting down.
TAAACATTTGACCATCTCATATTGTAGGGCTCATGGTAAGTATATACAAAAAAGGCTGCTGTGAAAATAGTCTAAGTACCAACATCCACTACAGAGCATAAAAAAAGATAAACTATAAGAAGAACTCAATAAAATCCTCCAAATTGAGAAGTTTAAAGCAAGGTAGAAATAAGCAATTGACAAAAATATGTTTTGAAAATAGGATTCTGGACTAAGGTGTGAGAGAGGTCCAAAATTTGTCAATGACTACACAGAAGCATCACACCTAAAGCTCATGAATATTTTCTTTGAAAAAAGAATCAGAATACTTTGAACATAGCAAATATCAAATAACATCACAAAAAATGAAGTTATTTTAACAGATAGGTGGCATAAACTGGATTTAAATCAATATCTCACATGATATATCCAGATAAGTTCTAAATGGATACATGACTTAGACATAAAGAGGAAATCATAAGCAAATTAGAAAAACAAGGAAGATATTGTCTTTCAGATCTATGGATAGGGAGAAAATTCATGACTAAATAGGGGATAGAGAGGATCACAGAAAATAAAAGAGACAATTTTGAGTTTTCAAAATTTAAAAGTTATCCACCATCAAAACCAATAAAGCTAAAATTAGTAGGGAAACAGTTAATTAGAAAAGAATCTTCGCAACAAGTTCCTCTGATGAAGGTCTCATTTCCAAGAAAAATAACAGATTCAAATTTATAAGAATATGACTCATTCCCCAATTGATAAATGGTCTATATATGAATAGACAGCTTTCTAAGAAAGAAAGAAATTAAAGATATAAATATCCATGAGAAAAAATGCCCCAAATCACAAATAATTAGAGAAATTTAAATTTAATTTGAATTAAACTGAGGTTCCACTATCAGATTGGCTGAGTTGACGAAAAGGGGAAATGACAAATGCTGGAGAGGCTGTGGGAAAGTGGGTACATTAATACACTGTGGGTGGTGTTATGACTTGGTCTAGACATTCTGGAAAGTTATTTGAAATGATGCCCCAAAAGTTACTAAACAGTGAATACCCTTTGACCCAGTAATAGGCCTCCACTACAAAGAGATCAAAGAAGGAGGAAAATGGCCCATAGCAGCCCTTTTTTTGGTGGCAAAAAAACATGGAAACTAAAGATGCTCACCAGTGTGGTAACTGTTGAACAAATTATGGTATATGATTATAATGTAATACCCCTATGTTTTAATAAATGAAGATTATTTCAGAGAAACTTTAGACTATTTGTGTAAACTAATGCAGAAAGAAATAAAAACTAGAGCAAGTTATACAACAATAACAACAGTGTATAAACAAATAACTTTGAAAAATTTTCAAACTCTAAACCAAGACAATTACTATCCACAATTCCTCAGGGCCCATGATGAAACATGTTACCCACCTCCTGACAGGTGATAGACTCGAGGTGTAGACTGAGATATATATTTTTTGACCCAGTCAATGCAGGAATTTGTTTTACTTGAATGTGTTTATTTGTTACAACGTTTTGGTTTTTGCATGTTTATGTATGTATGCATGTGTGTATATTTGTACACATATATTTATATTTACATATATTTTATATATTTCTATATGTATGTACACACACATACCTATATATGTAGATGTTTCAAGAGAAGTGAAAAAATAGGTTTTTGTTATCTTAAAAAATTAAATTACATTTTAAAAAAGATAACACATGAGTTGTTCATGATGTGGGAGTCCTTCAGTCAGCAGCCTGTGTCCAGTCAGACCACTGATCTGTCAAAGCAAATAAAAAATTAATGCAAAGCCAGAAGAAAGAAGAAAAATAAGAAAAATATATGACATTCCATTAAAACAGCTCCAATGACTTATTTAAATACGTTATTGATGCTGAAAATCACAGGTGGATGAAAGAAAAGACCGACAAAAATTACTATGATTTCGTACAAGATCAACTGCCATAATGAGGCAAGTCTCCAAACCATCTTGTTCAGCAAGCACTTGACTTATTTGCCAAGTAGAAAATTATGGCAATCAAGGGTAACACAAATATATAATATAAACTTCCTTGTAAAGATTTATGGAGAAGTGATTATAAGCCTCCTAAAAGAGAAAGAAACAGTTTGAAGAAAGTTCAGCAAGAGACCCAAGGAAGTAAAGCCATTCTGAGGACATGTGAGGGTGTAACTGGAAGAACAGCTAACAGATGAAAGATAGAGAAGATCTGCAAATATTTTATAGCATTCTTTTCTCCATCAAAGAGTTTTTCATTCCTCTTCAAAGCTCCCATGGCTTTCTCTCCCCTCACCCTCTCAGCTGAAAACTTTGCCTCATATTTTACATAAAAAATGAGGCCTCTGCTGTGAGCTCCTCTTCTCCCCTTTTCCTCATCTCCAATTATCACTCAGATGCCTTCTACTTCTACCTCCCCCTTCATCCCTGTCTCGTATGATGCCATGTGGCCTTACACCTCTACCTGCTCAAGAGATCCCATTCCGACCTCTCTCCTCCAATTGATTACTCCCTCTGTCACCCCTACTCTGTCATTTATTTTCAATCTCTCCCTGTCAACTGGTGTATTTCCTACTGCCTATAAACATCCATGACTCCTTCATCCTGAAAAAAACCCTCACTTGATCCTTTCATTTCCATTAACATCCTACAGTATATCCTTTCTGCCCTTTGTGACTAAATCCTCAAAAAATTTATTGACAATAGGGGCCTCTACTTTCTCTCCTCTCACTCTCTTCTTAACCCCTTACAATATGGCTTCTAACCTCACCATTCCACTGAAACATCTCTCTCCAAAGACATAATATATCTCATTTGATCCTCAGAACAACTCTGGGAGGTGGGTGCTATCATTATTCCCATTTTATGGATGAAAAAACTGAGACAAGCAGGTTAAGTGATTTGCCCAAGGTCACAGAGCCAGTAAGTGCCTAAGGCTTCATTTGAACTCAAGTCTTCCTAATTTGAGGCCCAGTGCTCTAGTTTTTGCACCACATAGCTGCCTACAATCTCTTAGTTGCCAAATCCAGTGGCCTTTTCTCAATCCTCATTCTCTTTGACCTCTCTTCTGCTTTTGACACTGTTGATAACTCTCTTCTCGATACTTTCTTGTCTCTAGGTTTCCAGGTCCTCATTCTCCTCTTACATCTCTGACCATTCCTTCTCTATCTCCTTTACTGACTCCTCATACAGATCATACCCTCAACCACAGGTGTCCTTTAGAGTTCCATCTTGAGCCCTCTTCTCTTCTCCATCTATACTACTTCATTTGGTGATCTGATTGGTTTTCATGGATTTAATTACCATCTCTATACTGATGATTCCCAAATCTACCAATCCTGTCCCCATCTCTCTGTTGATCTCTACTCTCACATCTTCAAATGCCTTTCAGACATCTTGAACTGGAAGTCCAGTAGACATCTTAAACTCAGTATGCCCAAAACTGAACTCATTATTTTTCCCCCTAAACCCTCCGATCCTCTTATCTTCTCTATTACTGTAGAAGGAAACACCATCCTTCCAATTCCTCAGGCTGTAACCTAGGAGTCATCCTGGACTCCTCACTATCTCTCACCCCATATCAAAGCTATTGCCCAAAGTCTGTTGATTTCACCTTTGCAATATGTCTTGCATATGCCCTCTTCTCTCCTCGCACACTGCCACACCTCTAGTGCAGGCCCTCATGCCTTATTATTGTAATAGCCTGTTTGGGGGTGGGGGGAAGAGGATCTGCCTGCCTCAAGTCTCTCCCAACTAAAATTCATCCTCCATTCAGCCACTAATGTGATTTTCCTAAAGCATAGGTCCAACTATGCCACCCTCCTCTTCAATAAATTTCAGTGGCTTCATATTGCCACCACGAGCAATACTAAATGCTCTGTTCAGCATTCAAAGACCTTCATAACCTAGCCCTCTCCCATCTTTTCAGTCTTCTTACACCTTATTCCCTGACATGTACTCTTTGATGAACCAGTGACACTGGCATCTTGGCTGTTACACAAACAGGACACTCCATCTCCTGACTCTGGGAATTTTCTCTGGCTGTCCCCTATGCCTAGTATATTTTTCCCTCCCCATCTCTGCCTACTGGCTTCCCTGGCTTCCTTAAGTCCCAACTAAAATCCCGTCTTTTACAAAAAGACTTTCCCAACACCTCTTAATTCTAGTACCTTCCCTCTGTTATTTATTTCCTATTTATTCTGTATATAGTTTGCTTTGTATATATTTGTTTGTATGTTTTGTCTTTCTCCCCCACCCCTGCTCCAGACATTAAATGGTAAGCTCCTGGAGGGCAAGGACCATCTTTTGCCTCTTCTTGTATCCTTAGTACTTAACACAGTGCCTAGTACACAGTAGGTACTCAATAAATGTTTACTTATTGCTTGATTAAAGTTTCATGTAACAAGTCATATCTGGCTGATCTTTGAAGGATGACTAAAACTTCAACAAGCAGCAGCTGGGGCCAGAATGTACCAAGTACAAGAAACAGCTCAAGAAAAGGCCCAGAAACATTCTGCTTCAAGACTTTGCTCCAAGTGTGCTCCTTAATGCAATTTAAAAAGCTTTCCTAAGTACCTCTCACATATGGAACAAGGAGTCACACATTGGCTGGGGAGATATGAAGACTACAAAAGACATGGTTCTGGCCCTCAAGGTGCTTGCATTCTTAATTTCTCAAAATGTGTTTTTGTGAAGTGGGCTATTCTTACAGTAGACATAAAGGAAGCACATAAGGTATAAAGCAGTCAACAGAGAACCAGAAAAATATACACAATGACTACAATAATGCAAATGAAATCAGCTCCAAAGGACGGCAGGATTTAGAGCAAATATCACCAATGTTTACTCCAGATAGCTGATGTGGATACAGCTTCCTTCCTCTCAATCAATATAAAGGCGGTGTATTATAGGAGAGGAATACTCATACACATACTCAGTCAGGGTGACTGGTTTTACTTAATGTGTATCTTTTTTAAAAAATAAGGAAGGTAATATGTGTGGGGGAAGTATTGGCAAGCAATTAATTTTTCTTAATGTGTCAATAGATATATATTTAAAGTATATATTTTATGATATATTGTATATATATTATATATATATTTCATCTTTGCAACATGTCTTACATATGTCCCCTTCTTTCTTCGAACACTGACACCCCTCTAGTGCAGACCCTCATGCCTTATTTATTGCAATAGCCTGCTTAGCTATTATAATAATAAAATATGTCACAATTGAAATGTATACATATACGCATATGTAATCTTTAGAGTAATAATATAAATCAGAACCACTGTCCTAATCCTTGAAAGAAATGAATTAGACTTGGACTCCCTGTCTCCACTAGGCTTTTCTGTTTTTAATCCATTGTTCCTGGGGCTCAGCTGTCTTAATTAGTGAGTGACTGAATGCAAACTCAGCTAGTTCATTGGATCCACCTAGCCCTAGCTCAGACCGATTCACTTCCTATGTGGCCAGCATACTAATTCTCCATCCCCCAATTTCCACTTCTTGCTCTGGAAAGGATGTGTCAGTGTATTGCCCTATGGATCAAATCACTACTCCTGTGTCACCTCAGATGAAAACTCTTTTTGCGTATACATATGCATGTGTGTATATACATATGTATGTATATATATGCATATATGTATGCATATGCACACACATATATACAGTATTTACACATATATACAGTATATATACACATATATGTGCTTAACACTTTTTCATTCATTCATTCCTTCACTCATTCACTCATTCATTCATTTACCTCCAATATACTATTGTCAAAATAATTTTTTTTTCTAATGCATAAATCTGTCCATTTCAAACTAGTTAGTGCTTCCTACCTTTAGGGAAAAAAAAAGTTAAACTCTTTATTATGGCATTTTAAAGTCCTCCATGATCTAGTTTCAGCTGTGTGCCCCTGGCCAAGTCACTTAATCCTGTTTGCCTCAGTTTCCTCATCTGTAAAATGAGCTAGAGAAGGAAATGGCAAACCACTCCAGTATTTCTGCCAATAACACCCCAGATGGGGTCATGAAGAGTCAGACATGACTAAAAATTACTGAACAACAAAATGATCTAGTTCTAGACTACTTCCTAGTCTTTATTCCATCCAAACTGGATTACTACATTGTTTTAAATCTCATCCCGTCTTCTCCCATCTCTGTGCCTCCATGCATAACATCCCCCTTCTGTGAAATGCACTCCCTTCCTGAAATCCTTCCATTCTTTTAAGGTTGAGCGTTAAGCTGTCCATCAGGGCAGCTCTGATAAAGAAGAGATCCTTCCCATTCTAATCTCTCATTATGTGACTACAGGCAAGCTCCTTACTATCTCTGAGTCTCAGTTTCCTTGTTTGCAAAATGAAAATTATAACACTCCTTAACCTACTCCAAGGGGTTGTTGGGAAACTCAAATAAGATGATGTACGTAAAATGCTTTGTAGACCTTACATAGCTACATAATATTAGTTAATATTAACTGTATAACCTTGAAGAAATCTCCTTTCCTCCCTGGATCTCATCTTCCTTATGCTTAAAATGAGTAGTTTGGACTCCTTGACCTCTAAAAAGTTACTTCTGGCTCTAATTCCTCTACTTGCATAAAAAGTTTTCAGATTTATACATTTTCAAAATGTGGAGTAAATTTGAAATAACATTAGCACCCTTTATTTTATACATATTAGCAATTGTAGCCATATCTGCCAATGCTTACTGAAAATGTCCCAGTTGTGAACATAAATAGTTTTCCCAAAAAGCTAATGCTGTGAATAGTTGCAAGAGGGAATTCTTCAGGGAAAAGAGGAAGCACAAAGTGGTTGCTATTTGGGGATGCCTGTTTGAAAAATCCAGGGTGTTCTTCACAGGATGAGGTAGGTGGTCCTCTCACTACAGGAATTTGTATTGTGTTTTCATCTTTAGCATTTTCATTTTTAAATTGTATCACTCAAGTTATTTTATTTGGAGAGGTTTAATTTTTCTTTAAAATTTTTTGAGGTTTTGCTGCATTTACAAACATCTTGCCATCAGTGTCTCTTATGGGATCACATCCCTATTTTCATAATGTAAGACAACAGAAAAGTGGCAACTGATATGTAAATTTTACCTAACACAATTTTTCCAGGAATGTATCTAGTAAGTAAGACTAAGGGTATCTATTCCCTTATATTCTCAAGTATACCTGACTTCTGAGAAAGAGATTCTCTACTCACTATCTCCTCTTGGGCTCTTGTTTTTGGGGCGGGAACCCTAAGCTTTGCCCCTGAGCTTAAAACGGTGAATTTGTATTCCTTACCAAATGTAAGCATCTTGAGGATAGGTATTTTTTTTCATCTTTATCTTTGTATCCCCAATTGCCAAGAATAATTCCTGGCATCATCGTCATCGTCGTCATTGTCATTGGGTCATTGTTGTTGTTGTTACCACTTACTTTTACCACTACTGTCACTGATTTCACTGGGTTAAGCAATTCCTAGTTAGGAATTCTATAATGCACATTAGCAACTATTCTGCAACATAGAATCTTAGAGAGTCACCTGAGGGATTTAGAAGTAAACTTGACTTGAAGTTGGACCCAGGTGTTCCTGAGCCAGTGGTTGTCTTTCTATCCACTAAGCTACCTGCCCCTCTTCCTATCAACTGCTTAACATACAGTAGGTGCTTAAAAAATGCTAAATGAAATACTTATGGAACACCCATATTCATGGAACTAGACAGCATAACTAAGAAATATGGTGACTACCTACCTTCACGGATTTTACATTTAAATGAACAACAGAAAAGGACTTGATAAAGGCCTGGTGACACAGTGGTTTACAAACTCTATATAGCAATACTCTTTTTGCCACCACCCCCCCAAAAAAAGTCACACATTCTCATTTATCATAAAACAATCTACAAAAATACTTTTTCTTAATTTGAATTTTATTTAAATAAAATTTTTAAAATGTTTACATATTCACAAAAACAAACAAATCTTAAGCAACAAAATAATGCATAAAATAATAATTGCTGTGCTGCATTCACTCTCATAAAATCATGATGTGATAGATTTAAAGATGGAAGAAACCTTCAAGGTCATCTATTTATAGATCATAAATTTGAACTGCAAGAGACTTCAGAGGGTCATCTTGGTTTGCTCCCCACTCCCTCCTCCATTTTACAGATGAGAAAATTGGAGCTCCAAGTCCAGCATTCTTTCCATTACACCACAGTGCCCCCAATCTCCTAATTTTACGTTTTAGGAAACTGAATGTCCTAGAGATTAAGTGGCTTGTCCAATGTCACATGTGACATTGACAGTAAATGGCAGAATCAGGATGTGAATGTTGGTCCTCTGATTCCAAATTTAACATATTTTTCCATTATATCACAATGCCTCCCAAAGTTCAGTGAAGGGGGAAAAGATAGTGGCCAGTAGGCCCTCCCAAGCTACCTCACAGTACCCTGATACCCTGGGTACTTAGTACCAGGGATGAAGTGAAGTGTTGACCCGGGGCCAAGAGCCCAGCAAAAAACAACAGGAAGAGACAAGTAGAGTGTGTGTGTGTGTGTGTGTGTGTGTGTGTGTGTGTGTGTGTGTGTG
>NW_020948983.1:3551217-3642392 GCF_900497805.2 Vombatus ursinus | reverse complement strand
GTGTGTGTGTGTGTGTGTGTGTGTGTGTGTGTGTGTGTGTGTGTGTGTGCTTGTGTGTGTAGGGGAGAAGATGAAGGAGGACTGGAGAAGGATCAATCTTTCCCCTGCTGCCTGCTCAGGGTCCCCTGTTCCCCTTCTCCTATCCTCCTCTGGTCAGAGCAAATTCCCTGTGTTAGTTTTGCTTTTGTTGCCTTTGATCTAAACTTTGTTTTTACTTTAAAAAAGAAGTATGTATTTATGTTGGAGCTGTACTTGGAAAATCTCCAATAATTTTGGCCACTGCTTCATGCCCTCCCTGAAAGGGCCTCTCGTAACTGGAGGGAAAGAGGCCACATTTTGGAAAGCTCTTACCAAATTGGGGGGGAAGGGAGAGGTTATGTCCAATGATCAAAATATTATAATTCAGAGGGGGGGGGGGGGTGGGCACAGAATGTATCACAACACGGAGAATTATGTTGTTCACTAGCTGTGAGATTTTAGATATCACAAACTCTCTGAAGCCTCAGATTCTGCATCTATAAAATGAGGAAGTTGGGGGTGATCATCTCTAAAGTTCCTTCCAACTCGACAAACACTGTCATATAGAAAAATGACAAATATAACTGCTAGCTTAAACTCATACTCTTGCTTGAGACTGAACATGAACACCACCCCACCTCCTTCTGAGACATGCCAAGTATTCATTGCTGTTGAGTCATTTTAGTCCTGTCTGACTCTTCATGACCCCATTTGGGGTTTTCTTGGCAAAGATACTGGAGTGGTTTGCCATTTCTTTCTCCAGCTCATTTTACAGATGAGGAAACTGAGGCAAGCAGGGTTAAATGACTTGCCCAGGGTCATACAGCTAGTAAGTGTCTGAGGCCAGATTTGTGCTCAGGGAGATGAGTCTTCTTGGCTCCACACCCTGCACTTTATCCACTGCACCACCTAGCTGCCTGATATGCTAAATAGCTAAGGCCATAATTAAGGAGTTCTGTGCCCAGAAAGAGTTGCAGAAAATGGGGGGTGGAGTGGGTTTCAATGCCTTCTTTCTATTTTATTTAGAATCATTTTTTTTACAGGTATTTGGAGGGGTTTGAGGGAGAGCTCAAGTGAGTCACTGCTTTCACACCGCTATCTTTGCTCTGCCCTCCCTTCCTTCTATTTTAATTAATTATTCTGGATAATTATTTCCAAAGATATGATGATGCAGTGGGGCCCACCCCAGGTAAAAATGTGAGAGACTGCACAGTGCTTAGCACAGAGTAGGCATTTAATAGATGCTAGTTGGCAACTGATGCCCTCCCACCTGCCCTATTGTAACTCATCTTCCTAACCTTGGCAGCTCAGGCTGTCCAGAGCACCCCCACCTCTTCAGTCTCTTATTTGTGTTTACTGTTCCCAGGGAATGTCTAGTTACTGCCTCCCAAACCCCTGCCCCAATACCCATTCTCACTTTCCCCTCTTCCCAGTAAAATTGTTCTATTCCCTTAGTGCCAAGAAGATCTCAGCTAGGAGAGCAGTCTGATAAAACTAGCACTGTAATGGGGGACAGGAATTCTGACTGCCTCAGTTTCTAAGCCTGTCCCTCTGGGTAAACACTTCAGCTTTTTGGTCCTAAGTTTTCCCCTCTGAAATGAGGAGAGTGAATCTCCAGGGCTCTTTTCCACCCTTTGTTTCCTCTAGGATTCTATTTCACATTAAGACTCTGTTTCACACCAATGTTTCCCCCTCCCACTGTATTTGCAGTTTTAAAGAGCACACCAATGGTATATGGCATTTCTTTTTCCTGGTCCTTAGCAATCTGGTTAAGCCTTTATGGACCCCTTCTTAGAAAAATGTTTTTAAATGTAGAAAATAAATTACATAAGATTACAAAGGAAACCAATTATATTGAAATAACATGTATTTTTCCCCCCCGGCACTGAAGTTTACAGACCCCAGGTAAAGAGCCCACGGTGATGGGAAGAGCACTGAATCTAAAGTCAAAGGAACCAAGTTCAAGTATGGCTCTACTACTTGGTAATCTGGACCTTTCTGCTACTTGCTACTCTGAACCTTTTGGAATTCTTATCTCTTAAATGAAGGGGTTAGAATAGATTCATGATTCTCAAACTTCTTGGTCTCAGGATCCCTTTACACTCTTAAAAATTATTCAGGACCCCAAAGAACTTTTATATGAGATATAGAATATATATAATATGATATGATATGATATAATATAATAATATACGTGTGTTGTATATGTAATATACATAAATATATGTTTTACCATATTAGAAGCTAAAACATATATTTAAAATAATTATTATTTTAAAGTAACAATAATAAACCCAAAACATGGTAAGGATTTATGAAAAATAACTATTTTCTGAAACAAAATAATATTTAGTAAGAAAAGTGGGATTCTTACACATTTTTACAAATCTCTTTAATGCCTGGCTTAATCGAAGACAGCTGGATTCTCATATCTACTTCTGCATTCACTCTGTTGTGGTATGTTGTTTTGGTTGAAATATACAAAGGAAATCCAGCTTCACACAGACATGTATTTGGGAAATTGAGGAGCATTTTAATAGGCAAATAATATTAAAGTGCTATAATGAAACAGTTTTGACCTCCCAGATCTCCTGAATGGGTCTTGGGGACTCCTGGGGGTGTGCAGACTACACTTTGAGAACCACGGGACTAAAGTCTAAGTCTTTTCCAGCTTTAAACACTAGGAAGACACAACATTTCACCCAAAGGAATGTATAATCTTAAATGAATGAGTATCCTCTAAGGTCATGTGGGCAAGGGAGAAATTTCTGAATGGTATGATTTCCCCCTCCTACATCCCTACTCTCTCAATTATCCACTCATCAAATTACATCATGATGGCAATCACCTACCCTGCTAAATCATAAGATTGGCTCTTCTACTAGATAACTTGTACAAAAGAGCATAGCTCATCTACCAAGAAAAAAGAGTTGTTTAAATCAAGACCATGATCTAGTGAGTTAGGGGCAAAATAGTCCTTTCTTTGCCCCAGCTTTTTATTCCTTCCTTCATTTATTCATTCAACAAACACGTACCAAATCCTAGAATGTACATTGTTCCAGATACTAAGTTTAGGTAAGATGTGATTCCTGCCTTTACATAGCTTCTGGTCTAGTAGGGTTTGAAATACAAAGACAGAAAACCATGACAAATGAGAAGTAGTTGAGGAAGGGGCCAAAAACAATAATGTCAGATCTAAGGAGAAAAGTGAGTAAGAGAAGGCTTTGCTGTTGTTCAGTCGTGTCTTACTCTTTGTGACCCCATTTGGGGTTTTCTTAGCAGAGATACTAGAGTGCCATTTCCCTCTCCAGCTCATTTTACAGATGAGGAAACTGAGGCAAACAGGGTTAAGTGACTTGCCTAGTCAGTCAGTGTCTAAGGCTGGATCTGAACTCAGGTCTTCTTGACTCCAGGCCCAGGGCTCTATTCACTGAACCACCTAGCTGTCTAAGAGGAGGCTTATTAAAGGCTTTAAAGGATAAGAAGGAATTCAAAAGGGAAAGAGGGTGAGGGAGGAGGAAAAATCAGAGAAGAATATGTTGGCATTTCCCCCCCTCAATTCCACACTTTATGTTTGTATAGATATGGCCATGGTCTAAAGTGAATACAAGACACTCTCATTTTCAAAAAGCACTGATGCAATCTTCAGTTTGGAAGAACAGGGCTTATTTCCTGTCCTGCGTAACAAAAACAAGTTACCAAAGAATTACACAGCCCAGACAACTTCACACTGACTTCCTGTCAGCTCTTGTAAAAGATAAAGTCTTCACTGAAAATCAGGTCTACTAGAATGTCAACTGCTCGAGAGCAGAGTTTCTTATTCATCACTGCATTCCCTTCCCCCCTGCCCAACCTCAGGGTTCTGCACATAGCTGCCACTTAACAAATGCTGGACTGAATTGAATTGAATTGGAATTTATTACTAGCAGACTGAAAAAGCTTTGGAAAACATTCCCTGTTGGAGGACTGGAGGGAACCTACCTATGGAAAGGATATGCATGGTGGTTTGGGGGTTGGGAGTAGAGGTTATGCCCAATGATGAAAATATTGTAATAGTTAATTTTTTTTGGTCTGGGGAAGGCATGAAAACTGCATTTAACTCATGGCATCCACTGAGTGCATGCACACTCACATACACACACACACACACATTTATACAATCACACCAGCTGACCATGCTCTAATTAGTCACCTACTGAAAAAGTCTTCGGTTATTTAGTTGTAGACATAATTTATCTTGAAGCTTTATTTTGCATTATTTTATTAGTAAAATGCACATCTGGCTATACTCTGAGACTGATGGAAATGTGACATATTGGATAAACAGGGCTATAACCACTTTGGGGCATCCACAGATATTCATAACTCAGAAAGTTAAAAAGGACCTAAGAACCGAAAGGTCAGCTTATCTAACACTCTGCCTAATGCATGAATACTTTTTATAGCATTTCTAACAAGTGGTCACTCACCCTCTGCTTGAACACATCCAAGGATGGAGAACTCACTACTTAATGAAGCAGCCTATTCCATTTTGGACCACCCGTATTTGAGGGTATTTTAAAAATTACTAAATTATGCATACTCTTTAACCCAGCAATACTATTACTAGGCTTAAATCCCAAAGAGAGAGGGAAAATACCCATACATACAGAAATAGTTATAGCAGCTCTTTTTGCAGTGGCAAAGAGCTGGAAACTAAGGGAATGAGGGAGGCAGCCCTCAATTAGGAAATGGCTAAACAAATTATAGCATATGACCGTAATGGAATACCAGTGTGCAATTTGAAACAATAAAAGGGAGTGCTTCAGAAAAACCTGCAAAGACTTGAATGAATTGATTCAGAGTGAAGTAAGTAAAACAAGGAGATTAATTTCCAGGGGTGGGGAACCTGTGTTCTTGAGGCCACATGTGGGCTTCTAGATCCTTAAGTGTGGCCTTTTGACTGAGTAGCACTTAAGGATCTAGAAGCCCACATGTGGCCTCAAGGACACAGGTTCCCCACCCCTGATTTACACAATAACACCACCATAAAGACAAATTTGAGGGTATCATCCTATTTGGGGATGATCTGGTTCTGGCTAAATATATTCTTCTTAAGTTACTTATATTTATATTCGCTCCATAACTACTTCTGAAACCCCAGATAAAATTTGTGAAGAACTTAGCACAGTGTCTGGCCCATAGTAGGTGTTTAAAAAATTCTTGTTCCCTTTCCCCCTACCCAATTAGTGCAAATTTTCCCAAGCACAATTGTGTATGTAGATGACCTAACAATAATAACATTCATTTCAAATTAATAAGGTAACTGTCTGGCCACACCAGAGCAAAAGTTATGGGAAAACTCTACAACGCAGCTATTTCATTCACATTGGAAAGCTCTGCACGTGACAGTGATTTCAGTGGAAGATTAGAAGATACCCTGAGACACCATGAAGTTTGGATGCAAGAGGAACATTTTCTTTCATTAAGAATGACAGAGAAAGAACATGCATGTGATTTTATACTTACCATAAAAAGCATAAAAGCTACTCTGATACTATTATTGTCATTTTAAAAATAGACATTTTACCATGTACCAGGATACAGGAAATAAGAACCACTGTGGCAACCAATTCAAAGGAAAGGAAAGGAAACATAAATCCAGCTTTATGAATGATAAAGAAGAGACAGTCTGGGGCAGTGGGAAGAACAATGCCCTGGGAGTCAGGAAAGCTGGGTTCTGATCCTAGTTATACAACCTCTAAGTGGCAGCTAGTGCAGTGGATAGAGTGTTAGACTTGGGGGGGGGGGGGGCTGTGTGCAAATACTGCCTCAGACCCTTATGAGCTGTGTGACCCTGGGTAAGTCACTAAACCTCTTTCAGCCTCAGTTACCTCATCTGTAAATGACGATAATAGTATTTATCTCATAGGGTTATTGTGAGGATTAAATAAAATAATATTTGTAAAGTTCTAAGGACAGTACCTAGCACATAATGAATATATGAACATGGGAGATCCTTCCCTCTTACCTTCCTTCCCTCCTTTTCCCCTCTTGCCCTCCTCTCTTTCTACACTCTTTCTACACTCTTTCCTCCCAATTCCTCATCTTTTTTCTTCACTTCTATTCTCCCTTCCTTTATTCTTCATTCCCTCCTCCCTCTCCTTTCTTTCCCTCTTCTCTCCTTCCTCCTTTCTTTCCCTCCTTTTCCTTCCTTACTTCATTTCTTCCTTCTTTCCTATGTACAGCACTCTGTTAACCTTAAAAGTGCTATATAAATACTAGCTTTAGCAAATCACATCTTTCTGGGTCTCAGTTTCGAAATTTTTAAATCAAGAGGTTAGACTAGAACTATGGCCTCTGTAGTGTCTTACACATTCCATGACTCTATGACAAGCTGCATTTTCAAAGAGTGACTTTCAAATCAGTTTGGAGAATATGAATCAGCATGTCAATAAAATGTTAACTATCTTAGGCAGGGCAAGCCTGTGGAGGAGGAGGAAAAGGAGGAGGAGGAGACTATAAGGAGACTACGCCATATGAATCAGTCAGTCAATCAGTCAACAAGTATTTAATTAAGTGCTTACCACGTGCCATAAACTATGCTTGAGTGCACAAAGAAAGGTAAAAACAGTCCCCACCATCAAGGAGCTCACTTTATATCAGGGAAGACAACATGTAAATACATGTGCACGTATGTATGTATGTATATGTGTATGCATATTTGTATATATATATGTGTATATTAATAAAATCACATGAGTACCTTCTGAGGGGTAGATTTTCATTAGTATAAGGAAATCCTAGTAAAGGATAACAAAGTAATCACCTCTCTTAAGTTCCTAATAAGACTGAAATGAGAGGAAATCCTTACGGATGAGAGAGAGTTGAAGAAAATTTTGTAACTCTTGAAGAAACCGAACTTGGGGTAACTGGATAAACTACAGCAAATACGAAGAAATTTTTTCAAGCCTGAAACAGGGTAAGATGAACTGAAGAATCTCTTTAAATGAAGAAGTCTTGAAGATAGGCTTGATACTTATCTTTCTGGGCAAAGAATGCCCAACATGATCTCTGCAGTTAACATCCCACTTGAGGATTTTCTGACTATGAGAAAAGGACAAGGAGATGTAGGGTGAAGGTTCAAGCTTCAGCTGGATTTAGAGGTTCCCTGGTGAGAAAAACACAATAAACGTCTGGCAAACATTTCATGTTCTACAGCTGCACCAAGACCTCATTTCACTTTAAAGGCAGGAGGTGTGAGCAGATGTGACAGAGTTGGAAATAATATCTTACAAGGAAGAAATTCAGAGAACACTGTTCTGAAAGATAAAAATCACACTGTAAGCAATGTCTGAAGGAACTAGAGATGATTGGCTTGGAAAAGAAGAAACTGAGGCAGGACCATGACCATTGTGTTCAGCTAGTTAAGGGCTGACCAAGTGAGGAAGAGGAATGAGACATACTCTTTATAGCTACAGATGGAAGACGCAAGAGAAATTAATCAAAGTTACAGAAGGCAGAATTCAGCTCAATATAAGACTCAATGTAATTTCAAGCAATTAGAGCTGTCCAAAGAAATAAATTACTGGTCCATTTCACTATTCAGACAGACCCTGGACAACCAGGAAGGAAGCCCTTCATGTGGTAGGATGCTGGTTCTAGTTGACTTCTAACTTATCTATTTAGTTTATGAGTCTATGGGATTTATATTGGGGGATAAATGCCCTGGACTGGGGAGGAAGGGGAGAGAGAGATTTCTAGAGCATTCCTAATCTTGGATACTAGGGGCTTAGATTTGGAATTTGTGGCAATCTGAGTTTAGTTATCATCTCACCTATGATACTCATTAGTTTGTAACCATGGACAAGTCATGTAATCTTTCTGAGCCTCCATTTTCTTACCTGTAAAATGGGGATAGTTATACCTGTATACAGTGCTTACTTCACAAGGTTGTTGTGATGCTCAAAGAAGATGATGAATGCATTTGCTGTTGTTCAGTCATGTCCAAATCTTCATGACCCTATTTGGAGTTTTCTTGGCCAAGATATTGGAGTGATCTGCCATTTCCTTCTTCAGTTCATTTTACAGATGAGGAAACTGAGGCAAACAGGGTTAACTTACTTGCCCAGGGTCATACACTAATAAGTATATGAGGTCAAATTTGAACTCAGTTCTTCCTGACTCCAGTCTCAGGGCTTCTATCTACTGTGTCACCCAGCTACTCACTGATGAATGCCTAGTATTGTGCACACAGGAAAGTGATATATCAATAGATATTATCATTAAGCTGTCTCAATAAGACTTTGAAAACTCCGTGATTGACCCAGGCAGCATGGTATGGTGGATAAAGAGCTAGATTTGGAATGAGTAACACCTTGGTTTAAATCCTCTGAAGCTAGGTATATGTATTTAGACTAGTTACAGAGAAGTTTCCACTTTAGTAGAAGGGAATTCCCACAATGGGAGTTCATCCAAATAAATGACCGAGTATTGACATATTGATTTACTATCACAAGAGGTGGTGGTGTATAGTGGACAGAGCGCTAGCCTCAAAGCCAGAAGGACATGATTCAAGTACTACCTCTGACACTCACTGAACGTATGGCTGTAGGGATGTCACTTAAACCCTCTGGGTTCTAGGCAACTTTCTAATACCAGAAACTACCAACCCGCACTGGTAGAGGCAAAGTCACAGGTCTAGTCCCCCCATGCTGTTGTCAAAAAACAAACAAGTCTTTGAAAACCTTCTGACTATTTGCTGATTGAAACACATTGAAACATATATACATATATAATTTATATACATAATATATGTATACATCATATCTGTATGTACATATGATTTTATATTTGTGTTATATAAAAGTTATTTTATATATATATGCACACACACATATATCTATCTAAAAACTTATGATCGACCAAGTTACGAAACCCAGCTCAGCCTTGACAAAGTACACAGAAGTGCCCAAATAAACCCAAATACTAAAATAAAGCCATCCTTCGATCAAGTTTTTAGAATGCTAAGTGATCATGTTGCCATCTCTAATTCCCTTCATCTCTCTCCCCACGTTAGATATATTTATTAGCATAATAAACAAAAACCTCACCTTTTTAAAAAATTTGCAAATGCATCCACATACAACCTCTCCAAAACCCCAATTATCCATAACCCCACAAACCCAACAGGCATATTCTGATTCAAGCTATTGACATATAGTGATTCCCACTTCCCAGCATTACCTAATGGTATATTTTTTCAGGTCTTTCTCTCAAAAAATCAAGGCCTAAGATCCTAGAAGAATCATTCTTATTTGGGTACAAACAAATATATTGGATATGATCCTTGCCTTCCTGGCATATGCAGAATATTAGCATGCATAGATCTGTCTCTCCTACTAACAAAGTACCAGTGGTTCCATATTACCTCTAATGCAAACTATGTTTAGCATTTTAAGAGCCATTCACACTCTGACTCCAAACAACCTATCTAGGCCTTTTATACACTACTAACCTTCACACGCTCTCTGTTACAGCTGAAGTATCAACTTGATCAGTCTCCTGCCTGGGTGTCTTTGCACATGCCTGAGATGTGCACCCTCATTTCCAATTCTTAGAATCCCTCGCTCCATGAAAAGCTCAACTCAAGCACCACTCCTACAAGAGGCCTTTCTGATTCTCTGGGTGCTCATGCCTTGACTCACCCCCAAATTATCTTTTACTTGCTTTTATATACACAGTTCCCAAAAATTTCTCCCCCCAAAAAAATCTTTAGCAACTTAAAATTGCACTAAGACTTTTGGAACATGCTGGCTTTTCGTATTTATTTATTAATATATATGCATGTTGGCTCTACTGTTGCAATGTAAGCCCCTTGAGGCCAGGCACTGTTTTGTATTTTGTCTTTTCATCCCCAGAACTTATTAATTAAGCATTTATTGAGTATCTATTTAATACTGATTTGAACCAGCAACATGAATATAGTCAACTAACAATTGCTCGGCACTTCAATGTTTTTCAAGTGTTTTATGTACGTTATTTGATTTGATCATCATAACTCTATGTCTGTTATTATGGGAGACAGAAATAGCAGGAACAATTGAAATCCACAAAGAATTTTTTAAAATGCACTTTAGATTCTACTTTCAAATTCCTTCGCAAGCAATCACAGTTTAACCGAAGATGAAAAACTCATTAGCTTGTATTTCATCTCCTCATCATCTGGAATCTAATAGACAATGAAATGACCAGGGGCAGACAGGCTCAAAGGGAGAAGGAAGAGCCTAAATCACTTAGTAGGAGCAGGAGTCCTGGAGGTAGGAGATTTAGGCTCAAATCAGCTGTGGGACTATAAATATGTGACTTTTCTTTCCCTACTCAGGGTGGGTTTCAATTTGCTCTTCTGTAAAATAAAGGAGATAGAATAGATGACCTCTAAGGTCACTTCCAGCCCATGAACCGATTAGATGTTTACCTAAGGCAAGGAAGACTATCTTAACACCAGAAACAGTCTTCTCCAATTTAGTAACCCAAAGTTGACAGTTTTTAAGGCCAACTTAACAACCAATAATTGTCTACTTAAAAACCAAGGGATGGTAAGCATCTTGTTTTTTTGGTAGTGTAGAATCTTGAACTATGTCAGCACTCCTCTACTTTCTTCTATGCTGTTGGACAGATCCTATTAACAGTCAAACCTTTCTTAGGATGGCAAAGGTCAAGAGATTCTCTTCATTTTTTTTGGAGGGGGAGAAGACCTTGGTTCAGCTGGGTGAACAAAACCTCCACATCCTAACCTTTTGCAGTTCGCACTGCAAAAGCAAACAATAAAAACAAAAACCCAACAGAACTTATGAAAAGCCTGGAAGTACTTCTAGTTAGCCTCTAATGAGGTGGCACTTGCCCTGTATTAAATGTCAAATTTAAAAAAAAAATTTCAAATTAAACTTAATTAAATTAAGTGTAAATTGCTGATATCAGAAAAAGCAGGACTGCATTACAGAAAAACCATTAATACTGTACCACATCAACCTGAGGGCCACTGCTGAAACCACCGGTGATCAGAGGCCACTCTTGGATGTGTCTTTTGATAGACCCTAAGCTGAATTCTTCTGCAGTATGCCTCCTGCCAATCTTTCTATGTTTATTTCTTACTACAATGTCTTCCACTCTTGTTCCACACCTTCTGTTTCTAACTTCACAATCCTAATCATTCAGTTGCCTTTGGCTGAAATACTGTCACCTTCCATCTCAATTCATTTCTGCCCTCAACAGGGGTAGCGGAGATTCTACGATATTCATTTGAAGATGATAGAGTGGGTCTTTAGCTATCACTTCCACTTTTTAGGAGTACTAATCCAAGTAAATTACCCACACTATCTTCTGGGATCCTATAATTAAGCAGACTCCAGACAAGGACATGAGAGAAGGAAGAGAAGAAATTGTCCAATACCCGCACTGTCTCAAAGAAACTAGACCAAAGTCATATATGAATGTGGACTGGTACAAATTCAACAGAATTGGGAATTACCCTAGTGAATCAGAGTGGCAAAGCAAATTAATCCGGATAATAAAAGGTATCTGTATAATTCACACAAATGTAGGATTGGGGCTTTCCAGTTATCTGAATAATTATATTTTTGAGTAATTAATTTAAATGTATCTAAATAATATTTCTTTATTGAGTTCATATATCTTTAAACCTGTGCTGTGTTGTTCAACATTTTTATCCATGACTTCCATGAAGTCATAGATGGTGTGCTTATCAAATTTGCATATGACATAAAGTTGGGAGGGGCAATCAATACCAGATGACAGAGTCAGAATCCAGAAATAAAACAACAGGCTAGAGTCTTGGGTTAAACCTTATAACATGAAGAAATAGAAGAAACAAATGAAAAGTCCTACACTTTAGGTTCAAAAATATCAACTTCTCAAATATGAAGGAGGCATGATTAGGCAGCAATTGACATGGAAAAGACCTGGGAGTTTGGGGCAGGGGATAGAAAGTCAATTTAAGTCAGTAATGCTACATGGAAGCCAAAATGGCTAATGGGATCTTAGGCTATGCTGAAGGTCAAAGTGTCCAGAACACAATAGGTGATCACAAATCTGGGTCTGACCGCATCTAGAGTGCTGTGTTTTGGTCTGGGCACCTCATTTTAGAGGGAACAAAGACAAAGTGGAGCGCACCTAGAGAAAGGTAAATAGAACAGTGAAAGACCTGAAGATTATGTTAAATAAATAATAATTAGAGGAACTGAGGATTATTTAACCTAAAGAAGAAAGACTTAAGTGGGGTGAGGAAAATATCTTCAAGTATTTAAAAGGCTGTCAAAGAGAAGAGGGATTAGGCTTGTTCTGTTTGGTTCCAGAAGGCTAAACTAAGACCAAGGGGTAGAAGTTGAAGAAAAACAGATTTCAGCTATATATAACGAAATAAATGCTAATAATTATGATCTTTTCAAAAGTGGCATAACTATCTCAGGAGGTAATGGGTCCCTTCTCACTAGAAGTCTTCAAAGGAAGGATAGGTAACTACTTGGGGATAGTACAGAGGGTATTCAAACAAGAAGGTATGAGTTGGACTGGATAACCTCTGAGATCCCTTCCAACTTTGAAATTCTGTGATTTTCTAAATCAAGGAATTGAAGGAGTTTGTAGAAACAATAAGAAAGAGCCATAAACATTTCAATACGATCAGTTTTATTTCTAAACCTTGTTCTCAACTTCCTTAATTTTTTCATCCTCCACCCTCCAACCTGTCAACTGAACTACTAGCATAATCACTAGCATATTAAGATCACACTTGGAAGGAGCACTCAGCTATGACATTAATTCATTAAGACCTACTTACTCAACCCTGTGATCTTAATTATTTGCAGCTTTAATAAATAGAAGGGTACATTTTGCCTTCCTAGGTTTGAAGTTTTCACTTAAGTATGTTTTGAATCAAAACATGCTACTTTGGCAGCATCTCCTAAAGGATTACTGGAACACATTTCCTTTTTTTTTTTAATTTTTTTTAGCACCACAGCTATTCTTTGCTTTAAATAATTATCAATTCCTGAGTGCCTGCATTCACAGAAATTACAGGTTGGGTTGGCCATAGTCTAGAAGTCTCTCATTTCTCCCTGACCCAAGTGGTGATGTAGTTTCAGAACATTTGAGTGGCCAGGAGTTAGGCTTCAGGTCACTAATGAATGAATGAAGAATCCTGATAAGCTGAAACATGGCCCCAGATAAATGCAAGTTTCTGAAAATGTCCCAGTGGTTCCCCTCATCCCCTTCATTGGGGGTTCATTCTTCTCTCCTCTGCTGTTCTCATGATACACTCTCATGAAGAGCCCTTATCGTGACTTTTTCTATCCTACTTATATTAATGATGTCCCAATCTTGAGTCTAGACCTTGCTGCAGTTCTGCACCTCTGACTGCTTGCAGGACCTTTCCAGCTGGGTATCCAGGAGTTAATTCAAATTTAACATGTCTGACATGGAACACATTATCTTTCTCCATAACTGGCTTTCTCTCCTATCACCCATATTTCATTCAATGGCACCACCACTTTCTCAGTCAGTCAGGCTCACAATCTTACTTAATCTTCTTTTTATTCCCTTCACAGACAATATATACAAATTTTGTCTACTCATTCTTAATGTCTGCTATATTCATCTTTTTCTTTTCATTCTCACTTCCTCATTCCTCATTTTCATCTAAGCTCTTAATCTTACACCCAAAGAAGACTCCTAACTATATGCTCTGACTCCTTCCCCTGCACACCATCACTAAATAAGCTTCCTAAAATATTGCTTATATCATGTCACTTCTCTACACAGCAACCTTCAATGGCTGCCCAATGACTACAGGATAAAGTCTAGACTCCTACTTCTGATTTTCAAGACCACCATCATCTATCTTTCTAATCTTATCTTCAACTACCATACTACATGGCCCCTTCACTCCAGTAAGGCAGTTGAATCCACTTTCCCTAGACTGTGTTTTGCTCATCCTCAACTCCGATGATCATGTTGTTTCCACTATCTAAAATGTCCATCTTCCCTCACTATCCTCAATTCAAACCTTCTCATGTCTTTAAATCTCAGTTCAAATTACACCTTCTCTGTGAATTAGAAAGAACACTGGAACTGAATTCTGAGAACTAATGGCAATATCCTAATTCTGTAACTTCCTACCTGCGTGACCTTAGACAAGTTCCAAGGCTTAGTTTATTCATCTGTTAAATAGTGGGTTATTTTGGGTGATTTTTTTTTTTTTTTGGTTAGGCAGTGGGGTTAACTGACTTACCCAGGGTCACATAGCTAGTACGTTATGTGTCTGAGGTCACATTTGAACTCAGGTCCTTCTGAATCCAGGGCCGATGCTGTATCCACTGCGCCACCTAGCTGCCCCTATTCTGGGTCATTTCTAAAGTCTCTTCCAGCTCTAAATCAGTGATCCTAAACATATCTAACCTGACCAAAGCAATACTTTCCTCCTCTAAAAACTCTTCATTGGGTACATCTCAGATATTTCCTTGTATTGTTGCTTAACTTTTCAAAGTAGGGTGTACGGTCCTCCCCAACTATTCTGTAGATTCCTTGATGACAAGGACTCCTGATTTAGTATTGGATTCCTCAAAGTGCATACGAGTGTTCTGTAGCAGTAGTACTCAATAAAATATGTTGATTAAATGACCATAGACTGTGTGAACAGAAAATACAAGGGATAACGAATTTCTCAGTCCTAAAATGGTGTTTCCTTGGATGTTTCTAAGTCTAAATGACTTAACTAAGCTACAGGTTGGCAGGGAGTGGACAGACACCTACAACTAGAGGTGCAATTAGCAATATTTGGGTGGTTTTAGTAACCCTTCTGCTTTCATTGTTGACTTGAACTGGGGTAAGGAAGAGGTGTGATCCCTCATCCAATATTTAGTTGGCTTACATTCTCTTCAAAACACTTAGCACAACCCTTCCCTAGGCAAAGTCAGTTTGTTCCCCCATTGCCATGCTTTCTCCCACCTGCCTTTCTTTCCCTCCCACCTTCCACCTACCACTGAAGAATCAGCCCCTTGCCTGGAAAACTCACCCTTCTGCTGCCCTCAAAATTTACAGTTACCATTCTGCCCCTTCCATTTGACCACCTCAACCCTAGCCCTAGTTACATAACAGCCTCTAATTTAAAAGTCATTATTACTAATACCGGTTTGATGCCCGGTTTGTAAGAGCCATCTTATAAACTATTTTCTCTGTTCATGCCCAGCTACTTTCTTTAGCACCAAATGTTTCATCCAAATACTCATCTATTCATTCAATAAGCATTAAAGTATTTACTATAAACTCACTGTGCTATGTATGAAGGGTGAATACAAAGATAAATAAGACTGTCCTTGAGGCACTTACAATCTAGTAGAGAAGAAACAGACATAAATAACTTCAACAAAATGAAATATGATAAAGTTTCTACAAGGAGTGCAGAGTGCTAGGAAATCAGATTAGTGAATAAATGATACCTTTGGGAAGGAGTATCCTTGAATACCACTGGATATTAAACAATATGAAAAAATGCTTAGGGGGTATTACTTTTATTCTGGCATATCTATCTCCTGACTCTAGTCCAGCAGAAAGAACACTGGCCTTGGAGTCAAGAAGATCTGGACTCAAATCCCACCACTGATGCTTGCCACCTGTGTGATGTTGGACTAGTCACTTACCATTCCTGGGCCTCAGTTTCCTAATCTTTAAAATAAATAGCCTCAGAGATCCTTTCTTGGTCTATCAGCCTAAGATTTATGATTTGAAGACCTTAAGGGCAGTCAGATAAGATAACATGAGTTCTAGAATGGATGAAATTTCTGTTGCTCATTACAAAATTATAAGCAAGGGAAAACAATGGCTATACA
Organism: Vombatus ursinus; assembly: GCF_900497805.2. Taxonomy (NCBI): domain Eukaryota; kingdom Metazoa; phylum Chordata; class Mammalia; order Diprotodontia; family Vombatidae; genus Vombatus; species Vombatus ursinus. Next base: position 3,626,493 of record NW_020948983.1, on the reverse strand, counting down.
TCATGTGCATATCTTAGCTTCTATATCTTCCAGTGTCTTTATAATATTCATCTTTTGTAAAGGAAGCCTACAGGCAAGGCAGAAAACTTTTTAATTAAAATTCAGGTTGTATGTATGCAACCTCCCAAAAAACAGTTTGTTCAGTCAAAAGGAAGTGTGGGGAAAATTTACCAAACTAGTGCTTTAGTGGTGTTCAGACAAGCACAACTTGGTAGACTGACTCAACTATCTTACTTTCCAGTTGAACCTGGGGTTGAAGAATAAATAGAGTAATAAGACTCCCTAGGGAACTCACTTTGGGTTGCCTAAATCTCAGTCTGTGCAAAGCAATGTTTTCCTGGGCTGCTTTTTCTTCGGACCAAATCCCAGTCTGCTCTATGCAAATCATTTCTTATCAGAGTTGGTATTGGGATCCTCCCATTCCTACCATGTCAGCCACTGCAATGCTGTGCTGCCTCTTCCATCCGCAGGAACAATGGGCTGGGGTGGCAGGTGTGAGTGAGCTTGTGCCTGCCATGAGGTGTTATTTATAGATTGAAGGTGTTCTCTGCTGTTAACCAATCATTAAGTCAGGATATTAATCTATTTCCTTCAGCCTCCTATCTCTCTGACAGATTGAGTGCTCCTGGGGGAATAGGAAAGATGACAGCATTTGGGAGTTTGACAGATGTGTCATTTCACTGGTATCATTCGTCCTTTTAAAGTAAAACCACTTCCTAGTTGGATTTTCTTTAAATCATTGTCATTTAATTTCATCATTACAAAATAATAAGCTTGTAATTAACTGTATAAAAATACGCACTATCCCTTCCATGAGGCATCTGGATAGTTTTGCTTTTTTTTTTCTCCCCTTTAAAAAAAAAGAAAACTGTTAGTCACTGCATTTTGGTGGCTCTGTCAAGTCAGAGAGACTGATCTCAAGCATGCATTGAAGGTTCTTCATTTGAAAACTGTTTAAAAATACATTGGCATACATTTGCATCCAATCCTAGTCTCTGCCCAACTCTTCCCAAAAAGTAAAAGACTTTTCACTTCGAATACAATAAGTTTAAAAAAAATAAGTTCCTAGACCCCACCAAACCCCCCATTTTAATCACTCTCCCCCATAAGATGTATTAGCAGACAGGGAGTTGTGATTTTATTGTTACAGAGAACTCCTGGGTGAGGGAACTCCCTTTACCAATGCAGGTGAGTACCTTCAGTGCAATTTTTAATCTTGAGTGAGCTCTGAGAGGCTAAGTAACTTGTCCAATGTAATACAGCCAGCATGTGTCAAACAGGAGCCTTAAATCCAGCTTTCGGGCTTTAAGGCTAGCTCTCTATCTACTATGCCAAGAGATCTCTGCCACTGTATATCATCATTTCAAAATGGAAGCCATCTGCCTCTTTTGCTGAATGAGCACTGCAGTCCTGCAACCACGTTGTCCCTCCAGCGTCCAGCTACACACAAGTTACTGCCCCACCCCGACCCCAAGGACTCCTTTCCCCCACCACACACACCTAGAGCATTATTTAGGAAAGGGTCGTCATTACAACGATCTCTGAAGCATCCAGAATAGATCAGACCCATCTGGAGATAGATTTCTGGTACACTCAAAGTGTGCAGGTACGGGGGAGGATGGAGGGAGGAGGGAAGATAGAGTGAGGCAAAGAGAAAAGAAAGGAAGGAAAGTGTTAGAAATGAAAAGGGATGTAGGGTAATCACTTTTTCTTTCACCATCCAGACCTCTAACATTTCTTGACTCTGTCCCTTGCTGCACTACCTTCTCTCCTCCCTTTTTAATCTTCTGAAAGATGAGTCTAGAGAAAAATGTGTGGCTGAGGGTCACTAGACTTTGCTACAATCTGCTATTTATGCCTAGGTGAGACTAAATTATAAGTTTTTTTTTTTTTCTCCAGCAAATTCTTTGGACACCTCCCATGGCTTCAGGGAGGCTAATGAGTCCAGAGGCGCGGGTGGGTGGGGGTAAAGTGAAGGTGGGTGAAGGGTGGATAAGAGAGCTACCTTGGACCACTGAAATCGCCTAGTCGGGGAAAGGTGGGTTACTCGAGCCAGCGTACTGAGAGGCATCAAGCCCCCACCCATGGAGGACGTGTGGGAACAAAGTGGACTTAGGGGTGAGGGACTGGGCGAGGGATCTTCCTAATTTTTTTCTCCCCAACGTGGATCATTTCGCGTCTGCTGCATTGCCTCTCTTTGGGAGTCGCATGTGCTGTGTGCAATCCGGTGGCGTCAGGAAAAGCAGAGTGGAGCAGCCAGGGGCAGGGAGGAGGAGCGCATGGCGAGGAAGCCCCGGGCTCTCGCGTGGGAGGAGGGGGGCGGGGTGGGGGACTGCGGTCCCTGCTGCAGAGTCTCCTCCGAAGGGAAGGGAGCACGTGACAGGCCGGGACTCCTGACAGATCTGGCTTCTGCTTCCCAGCTCCGGGCTCCCCCGTCCCAGCCCCAAAGCTTGGAGAACCCGAAGACTAGCCCGAGCGTCTCCCTTCCCTGCGCCTCCCATCTCCAGGTTCCAGGAAGAGCCCAGGGGAACTGGCAGCACAGAGAGGGAGAATGACGGGGGGTGTTCCATTTTCCCACGCTAGCAGGGACCCCAGCCTGAATTAGAGCCAGGCTGCCCCCCCCATCCCCGTCCACCCCATCTCCAAGTCTTCAACCTGGATAGAAGGATGCAGACCAGGACAACTGGCGGGGGGAGGGGGTTGTACATCCTGGAGGACGGACGCTGGGGGCCTCCTGCCCGAAGGGGATGCTGACAATGCTCCAGCTCCACCCACTACGCCCCTAAGGGCTGGCCGGCCGCTGACTGCTCCCTCCGTTCCTCCCTCCCACCCACCCGTGCCCTTGCGGCAGCGCTAGCCTAGGTGAGATTCCCGGTCCCGGTTCCCTGCCTGGCCAAGTAAGTGAGCGAATGAGCGAGCTCACCTCTGGGCCCCGCATCGCTCCCGGCTTCCTTCTCCGACATGGTTGCGCCTGGCCCGCACAGCCCAGAACGAAAAGCTTCCAAGCCAGCCCCGGCGTTTGTCCGCGGCTTCTTTCCTCTGTTCGCAGCTCACTCCGGGGTCTGAGCCATTGGGTAGTGCGAGGCTCCTCTGACGCGGAGGCGGCGGCTCCTCCTCCACGCCTCCTTCCTCCTCCTCCTCCTCCTCCGTCCCCCTCCCCCTTCCCCCGCCTCCTCCTGCTCTTGATACTGAAGCTTCTGCGTCTGTCCAGAGGACCAGCCCCTAGAAAGTCTTCGCTCTTTCTCGTCCCACCTCCACCGCAACGCCTCGCTCCCTGCTTCCCTCCGCCCAGCGCGCCGAGCCAGAGGGAAGTCTCAGTGTCTGACCCTTGAGCTTTAAACCCTCCTTCCCCTCCCCCTCCCCTTTCTTCTCCTCCCCCTCCTCTCCTTCTCTCTTCTTCCCCTTGTTCTCCTCTTTATCTGCAGGGTCCCTCCCTTTCAAGATTCTTTTTCTCTACTCACCCCCACCCTCCCATCCCGTCCCCACCCCGCGCTCGGTCCTTGACCTGGAGAACGCCTGGGATCTGTCTCTGACTCTGGATCCCACCCAAGGCGTAGAGTTCGTAACTGGATGGAAAACAACCTGAAGGACTTTAAAATTACTGTAGCTTTCTGTTGTCAGAACCTGAAACTCTTAAAGATAGCTACGCACTCCACATTCTGGTTCTGCTTAGGAAACCCTGACGCTTGCTGTATTTAACCCCGACTGTCGTCTCAAGTTCAGTTTCCTCTCAAACAGTCCCAATTACGTTTTTCCCTCACTTTGGGAACCACACCATTGTCAAAAGCCAGAAGGCCTTGGCGTTTTAAACTAAACGACACCCAAAGAGTAGATGTCTAATGCAAACCTGTGACTTTTGTCTCCGAAGCTTCATAGAGGCTGCGGGGAAAGAGCAACGTTATATAAAGAGAAGACAAATGTGTAGGAGATAAAAATGCAAAGAAGAAACGGACGTTTAGGCTGCAGGTCAAGGTTGGGAGAGATCTCTAAGGACCCTTCTGACTTGAGATTCTAGAATTCCATAGAATGAAAAAGTACTTTCCTGAGACCATGGGATTATGCAGCTACTTAGAGCCATCCAATAGTCGTCCAGAAATAGAAGCTCTTCTCTGAATGTCAAGGCAGTTGTCTGCAGTACTCAATCTGGTGCTAAACTGCCTGAATATAGCTTCGACTGTAGGTGTTGTGAATATTCCAGAATAAAAAAAACTGCATAGCAACTGTTTGCCCAAGTTTTCTTGGATGCCGCATGCTACTTTCCATATGTGGGTTCAGATCCGGTCTCTCTTAAAGCTCCAAGAGTAATGATAGTATTAGTATTGCTAGGGCTCCATAATGAATTCATTAATCTATATGAACCACTCTCTCCATCCACCTTCTTTACAAATAGACCTGTTTCCCCTGTTTTGTACCGATGGACCAGTAACTTTATTAGTTCCTGACTTTTTCTATAACCATCAACCTCCCCGAGGTAAGGTTCAAACAGGTGTTTTCTCAGGGTCCTGTTATTCAGTTTGAACTTGTGGGATCCTAGGAATACTTCGGGGGCAAGTAAGGCCACCTGGGAGAAGTGAGAGAGATCTTTAGCAAGAGCTCAGTTTTTCCTCTTTGAATTAATGACTGAAAGTGACTGGAAGGAATGATTTCCCTGGGATATATATTCCGCAGGCTGGAAAGATAAGATTGAATTGCATAGGTCTTTATGCAGCTTTAATATGAAAAGAGTAGGTGAAGGATAGCTTTCCTGACTTTCTCTTTCTAACTATGAATCTACTTTGTGTGATCAAGTACTCCTGGATTTGATCTCAGAAGAACTGCACTCAAATCTCGCATCTCAGTTAGTTGCAGGGCTTCAGACAAATCGTTTTACTTCTCTGGGCCTCGGTTCTTCTTGTTAAAAGAGAAAAATGAAGGTCACCATTTAGGACTCAAAATCTCTTATCTGTGTTTTATGGGCAAGTCAATGTCCTCCTTTACATGTAAAATGGGACCCCTTGCACCTGGTAGCTTTCAGCATCTCTTACAGGAGGAAGTCAGTGACATCTATTGATCACTGCTACCTACAGAGTAATGTTAACAAAAATCATTCACTATCACTGGAGCACCCAAGGTCCTAGGGTCAAGAACTAGAAAAATGTTGGACCAGAAAGGAACACAGTTGTGAGAATACTATTGAATATCTGAATGTGATTTAAGGATGAGAAAATGTACGGCAAATGCTGGAGACAGAGCCCTAAAGGGGGAGAGGGATTGGAGTAGAGGAAAAAGAAAAAAACCCCTTCACTAATGCTCTGTTTTCCCTTTGAAGAGGAAATCTGAGTTTGAAAAAAATCATTAGATTTTTAGTTAGAGAACCTGGATTCAAATGCTGATACCATGGCAGCTAGGTGCATAATCAGTGGTGGTGGACTTGGAGGCAGGAAGACCTAATTTCAAATCCCACCTCAGATTGTACTAAATATGTGGCCCTGGGAAAGTCACTTAACTTCTCTCCACCTCAGTTTCCTTATTTGTAAAACGAGAACCTACCCTACAAGATTGTTGTGAGGATCAAATGAGATAACACATGTAGACTTTTTTTGTTTCACATACCTTAAAGCACTAGATTATGATGATAATGCTTCTTACAGGTATTTCTGAGAAAAAGAATCCTTAGCGATTATCTGGCTCAACCCCCTCATTTTCCAGAGGAGGAAGATGAGTCCCAGAGAATTTAAATGCCTTGTCCAAGGTGACGAAGCTATTAAGTGTCAGAGCTAAGGGACTCAAACCCATATTTTCTCATTCCAAATCCAGTACTCTTTCTGTTTTACCTTGGTTAAGTCATTCAATTTTACTGAGCCTTACTTAGTTCCCCAACTGCAGAATCTGGGATATGACAGACAAGAGCATCTTCACATCATTATCAAATATTTATTCAGTGCCTACTTTGTGCAGAGCCCTCACCACACTGGGCAGTGAGGCCTAGATGATCTCCATGTTTACCCCATAACCAAGGTACATCCCTTTCTGCCTGGCAAAGTCACTTTATATTTGGCAGCCTCTAAATATGGCTAGGATAGGCAGGACTTGACTCTCAGGGACAGCACATGCAAATATAAAGAAAGTCTGTTTGACAGCTGCCTAAATGATGTCCAGCTGGAAATAGTGCTGCCTGTCTCCAGCTTGACTCCAAAATGCCAGCGGCAGGGTTCCATCCTCACCATGTGCCTACAACTCCCATTAATGTCAAGAGAAGTATGAGTGAATAGAGGTTGGGAGGTGGGGGATGGGAGTTCAATGGATGACCTTTGGTCCTCAGGAGAGTAAGAAACTGACAGCTTCATTTACAGTAAAACAGGAAAAGCAAAGCCTATTCTGTTTTTGATTTGCAATACATAGCTTCCATGAATGTTCTCATACATCAAAGCATATAAGTCAACCTTTTATTTTCTCTCTGCATCCTCAGTACCTACCACAATGCTTTCTATATAGCAGACCATTAATAATTGAATTGAATCTCATAAGATTTTTTTTAAGCTTCTCTTGAACTGGAGTTGACTTAATGCAGTGGACCTAGGAGCAGATGACTCTGCCTCACTGTCTCTCTTAGACAGTTCCATCCAGGAAGCAGTTATAGAAACAAAGTACTGGAGTAGGGGAGAAAAAACCTGAATTCTATTCTCATGTGACCTTAGGCATCTTTCTGGGCTTTGGTTTTCACCTTAGAAGGAAGATTATGATACCTGCCCTGCCTATCACAGGGTTATTGTGAAGGTCAAATGAGATAACCCATGTGAAACTACAAAGTGCTATGCAGATATACAGCATCCTTATTATGGCCAACAGAGCCTTTTCTGGCCAGCTGCTGAGCCACATGTAAAGCAACAGGAATCTCAATAGTACCATAGTTATCCTGCTGTTGAGAGTCCTTCTACTGCAGAATTAAGTGTAGATCAAATGCCGAATTTCAATAGAGGAAATTTTAGGTTGACTGATACATCAAAGTGATTTATATTCTGAGATACACAGTATTTGGAGTTCTGCATATGAACTAAGAAGTAATAGGGTGAGTGATCCATTTGTAAGAGACTTAATAAAATGAGTTTTATTTTTAACAAAATAAGATTGATTTAGCAGGAATGAGATATGAACACAACATACACACACAGCACCTTTCAGGAGAAAAACACAATAGTTCATATTTATATAAAAGTTTAAACTTGAGAAAGCATTCTTTTAACAACATCTGGGTAAGGTAGGTAGTGTTCTTATTCCCATTTTTCACCTACAGAAACTGACTACATATCTGTAAATGGCTTGCTAATTACAGACCAAAATTCTAAAAATGAAAAGAGCAGCTGATAAATTTCTGACTTGTCTTAATGACTGTTTCATTATTCAAAAGCTAGAGCAAACCATGAGGAGAATGATTATTCTGAACCTGATGCTGACCACTGTGAAGGAACTGGTTGCCAAAGTAAAAATAGAAGGACTCTTAGGAGGAGGTGATCACAGAATCTTATAATTCATGATAGAGAAGGGAAGGCTATGCATAATCTGACATATGTACTAAATCTGGGGATGGCAAATTTCAAAGAGTTCAGGGAAAGAACCGGTAGAATGCCATGGTCTGAAATTCTTCATGGGAAGTCAATTCCAAAAGATTGGATGCTCTGAAGAATAAAATTCTTGTGGCATAAACAGAAATTGCTACAAAGAGCAATGAAGAGGGGAAGCTTCCTAAAGACACCTATGTAGGTACAATGGGCACTTATCAACCCACTTGGATTTTTAAAGGCTACATATAGAAGGTAGAAGCAAAAGAAAAAAAATGGCCCAATATTAGAGTGTAAGAGATGCTGAAGTCCAGAATTAACTTAGGTTGGCAATAAATACTAAGGACAACAAAAAGGACTTTTAAAAATTATGCTAAGGACAAGAGAAAGATCAAATAAGGCACAAGACTGCTATTTAGGAGGAATAAATGGCAGACAGAAGACCGAACTATTCATTGCTTGTTTGCTTCCACTATCGATGCCACAGAAAATGGTTTTCAGAATGAAAACTATAGAACAAAATTGGTAAATAATTGAACCCATGATAAGTTAAGAGATGATAAGAAGGCGCCTACTTGCCCTCAAGAGGGCTTCAATAGACCTGGATGAATCACATATCAGAATACTAAGAAAACTTATCGACATGATTGCTAAGCAATTGTCAATTATCTTCAAAAAATCTCAGAGAACAGGAAATTTGCCACAGGACTGGAAATAAGGAAATAATGCCCTGATGGACAAAAGGGGAAAGGAGGAAAAGTAGATAAAGCTATAAACTTGTGAGTAAGCTTGACTTTAATTAATAACACGACTTTAGAACACACTGTTAAAGAATGATTAGTGAGAACCTTGAAAAAGGGGGGGAGGAGCAAAGATCACTAAGAGCTAGCAGGGATTCAATCATAAGACATACCAAACTAATCTTGTCCCTTTTTTTTTTAAAGTTACTAAACATTTAGATTAGGGAAGGCCATAGATAAATTATATAATAAGACATTCGGCATCTTTTATGGTTGTTGTTGTTCATTCATTTCAATTGTGCCCAACTCTTCATGACCCAATTTGGGGTTTTCTTAGCAAAGATACTGTAGTAGTTTTCCATTTCTTTCTCCAGCTCATTTTTTTTTTTAGGCAATTGGGGTTAAGTGACTTGCCCAGAGTCACTCAGCTAGTAATTGTTAAGTGATTGGTCTGAGATTTGAACTAGGGTCCTCCTAACTTCAGGGCTGACGCTCTATCCACTGTGCCACCTAGCTGCCCCTCCAGCTCGTTTTATAGATGAGGAAACTGAGGCAAACAGGGTTAAATGACTTGCTCAGGGTCACACAGCTAGAAAGTGTCTGAGGCCAGATTTGAACTCAGGTCTTCCTAACTCCAGGCCAAGGGCTCTATCCACTGTGTCACCTACCTACCCAATGACAAGACAGTTAGATGGATGTGATGCCTGGTTGGATGACTGGACCCCAAAAATGTTGATTGATAGACTGAGTTAAGTCTAGGAGACTTCTAGTGGAGTACTCCTGGAATCTATTCTTTGTCCTATGCTGTTTAATATTCTTACTGCCTTGAGTGATGGCATAGATTAGATGTTTATCAAATATTTTGATGAAATGAAGCTCAAATTGATAGCTAACTCAGTAGATAATAAGATTGAGCTCCCAAAATATCTTGAAAGACTAAACAATGCATGAATGAGTAACATTAAATTTTACAGGAATAATTGCAAAATCCTATATTTGGGTTACAAATCAACTATCCAAGTGCAGGATGAAAGATTGGACCCAAACAATGGTATATGTAAAAAAGACCTCAAGGTTTTGTAGATTAGGAGCTTAATATGAGTCAACATTATGGCCCCAAAGTTAACACTATTTTCAGCTGCATTGATAAAAACATAATGTATAGAATGAGAGAGTTGACAGTCTTATTGTTGCATTCTGTCTCAGACCAAATCTGTAATATTGTGTTTAATTATGAGGACCACATTTTAGAGAGGGCAAGCAAGGTAGTATACCAGAGGAGGGTGACCAGAAGAATGAGGGGACCCAATCCCACCATATTCGAGTATGAAGAGCAAAGGGAAGATCCAGTCCCTTTGCATCAGCAGAGTTACTATAGTATGATGAAGATAATTGGCCTGTTGAGAGAACTTAAAAGTTACACTTAGTTGAAGAGAGAGGTGGCAGTCCAGGAAGAATCTAATTCCTTACCCCTCTTGGGACTGGAGTTGGGAGAATGGAATTTTTTTTCTCTTCCCTGCACCCTTCTATGTGGTCATCTAGCAGCATAGCTGCTTGCTCAGAGGAGCTTCAGCCATTGCAGAATTTGTTAATTTGAGAAAGAATATAGCACAGTTGAGGGATAAGAAAAACACACTCCACATAGTCATGGAAATGAGGCAGTCACTTGAAGGCAGAAGCAACTTGAAGGATGTGACTCCCGGCATCATGTAAGAAAGTTGGCTATGTACTCATGAGACAGTTAACTCTGGCAATAAAGAATTTGGCTACAGAAAGGATGGCATCAGGAGTGGAAGGACTTTAAGGCCCCATATTACTGAAGGAGTGAAAAGTCACCTAGGCAGCAGGCAACTAAAGGGTGAAGTGGATAGAGCACTAAGCTTGGAGTCAGGAAAACTTGTGTTCAAATTCTTTGTCTAATACTAGCTGTATGACCTTGAGCGAGTCACTTAAACTTTGTTTGCCTCAGTTTCCTCAACTGTAAAATAGAGATAATAATAGTACCCTCCTTCCAGAGGTGTGGTGAGGATCCAAAGAAATAATATGTGCACAGTATATGGGACATAGTAGGCACTTTATAAATGCTATCTATTGTTATTATTATTGGCCTTGGCCACATGTGTTCCATTAACATGTGCCCTACCTCACTATCCCTGTGCTCTGTGTTTACTCTTCTGATAGACTTTGCTTATTTATGAAAGAGTGTACACCAGTTTTAGAGGGGAAATGTTTTGTAGCTACTGTTTTTACTGTGCTATATGAGTAAATGTCTTCGCTAAGAACTAACTGTGTCTACTGGGTGATTATTAATAGGAAGCCTGCAGGAGGGGGCTCCTGAGCTATCAGGAATGGATACCCAACATGAAAATCTTTGAGTCCCTAGTTAGGGGAATAGTCCAAAGGGAATATTACACAAATGCTAATTGAAAAAAAAATTAAATTGTTAATTATAAAGAAAATTTAGGGAGAGACAGGATAATTGTCTTTAAAGGATAAGTGATTAGACTACTAACATGTGACCCTAGAAGGCAAAATTAGAAGCAACGGCCAGAAACTGCAAAGGGGCAGAATTTGAATTTGTGTAAGGGACAACTTACAGATAATTATAGCTGTCCAGAAGTGAAATGGACTGCCTCAGCAAGTGGTGAATTCCCGAGGAGGATGAATGAACATTGGTTAGACATACTATATAAGGGATGAGTATTCAGGTTCATCTTGGAAGAGACAACCTCTATGGGCCCTTGCAATTCTAAGATTCTATGATCCTATAATTGTCCAAAAGCACACAGCTGATAAGTGGCCTTTGATCACTCCAAGTCCAGTACTCTTAACACAAAGCTGCAGTGCCTCTTAAAATACTAAACACATCTCAAATTCCCTGATCTTTATGATCTATAGAATGATGTCACATTTTGAAAATCTCACTTCCAAATCAGAATCATCAGGACTAATTTTACTTCTCTTCTTTCCCTTAATTTGTCTTCCCCAGATGATGGGGGGCCCTCTGCAGTAGACCTGATCTATATCCGGCTATTGGACCCAGATGGCTCCAGAGGAGAAAAAGAGGCTGGTGACTTTGCACAGCCTCCCTCACTTAAATCCAATTAATTTGCATTTCATGGCATCGCCTTCCTGATGCCATAGTCCTCTTTGAGAGCAAAGGGCAAACAACAACAACTTCTCCAGCTGGTAAAAGTCACTTTATCCTTTAGCATTCCAAAATACACTTTGTATATGCATTATTTGGGTAATCTTGACATTCAGGGAGAAACATTCTGAGAGGGAAGTTACATCCCTAAATATTACAATTAAATTACACAGTCCTGAAATGTAAACTTTACAAATATCATCTGAGTTAATGGAGAGTTAACCAAATGTTTTTCATCAGAATAAAACAGTCCAGTAGTTACTACCACTTCAGAGAAGTACTTGCTTAATAAATATTTGTTGAATAAAAGACTGGTTAAACATCCCTGAACAGGCTGTCCTACAAACGTCTAGGTTTCTTTTTATAAATACTATATGGACAGTATTTATTCATACAGTATTGGATGAAAAACTGAATACAGTCCTGTTTGCCCTACCTCAAGAATGATACAACCAAGGTAGAAACAGTTCAGAAAGCAAAAACTTCAAACGATCTAAAGGACTGGAATGCTTCTTGAATCTCAGTTTCCTCATCTCTAAAATGAGGATCATAATATTTAAACTACCTGCCTTCCCAGAATTTTTTTAACATTCATTTTTATTTATGATGGTGACTCATCTTTGAAGTATAAAACCATTGTCTCTTTTCCTTTCCTCTTTCCTCTGCTGAAACCAATGTAATGTTGCTTCAAGGCAGTAACTTTTTTAGGAGCCACAAGAAATTCGGCATTGTAGGATTTAAGGCTGGGCAGTCCCTTAGAGTCTATCTAGACCCCTCCCCCACCATTTTCATTTTACAGATGAGGAAACTGAGACCCAGAAAGGTGAGGGGACCCCCAACAGTCACAGAGGTAGTGAGTGGCAGAGCTGAGATTTGAACCTGTACCCTCCGACTCAAAAATCTAATGATCATTCTGTCTCCGGAGTCTAAACTAGACTTCTTCTGTATTGTGAAATCTGACCCCACGTGAACTTCTATTCATCCATCTTGCAGCCAAGGCACCCTAGGCAGCCCCTGGTACCTTCCTTTTGGCTTTTAAAGCTCCTGACCTGAGTAAGGCCCATTACCTAAGTCAAACAATCTGGCAGTTTGTGAGAGAACAGTGACCTATTTGGGGAGGGCATTATTTCCAGCTGCATTTCAAAATTGGGCAATATTTATACTCATGTTCAAGTACTCCATGGTTCCCTCTTCTATGGACATACCAAGGATATTATTAATATGATCTTGGTAGTAATCTGGGCTCAGAAAAAGGCCAGTGCAAGATTTAGGGCTTTTAAAATGTGGTCAAAGATTGATTCTAAGCTGTCAAAAAGAAAAATGCTTTCTTAATGTTATTGAGCCAAGGTCAGAATAAGAAATTCTTATATTCAGAAGGTGTTTGATTCAAAAGGGCCCTTAGTGATCCTCCAAGGGTTCTTAAATTTTGTGTATGCCATAGACTTGTTGGATAGTTTGAAAAAGCCAATGGATGCCCCACAAACATGCTTTTAAAAACATAAAATAAAATACTTAGGATAACAATCATTTTGAAGTGAACATACAACTTGTTTTTCCCATCAAAGTTCACAGGCTCTCTGAAATCTCTCCACAGACCCTTTAGGATATTGTGGACCCCTGGTTAAGAGCCCCTGATATACACTTGTTCAATTGTTTTTCAGTTGTGTCTGACTCTTCATGACCCCCCTTTAGGATTTTCTTGGCAAAGATGCTGGAGTGATTTGCCATTTCCTTCTCCATCTCATTTTACAGATAAGGAACTGAGGCAAGCAAGGTTAAGTGACTTGTCTAGAGACAGTTACTAAGTGTTGGAGGTTAGATTTGAACTCAGCAAGATCAGTCTTTGTAACTCCAGGTCCAGCACTCTATGCAATATGGTGCCACCTAGCTTCCCGACTATCCTCTTTAAATTTATGTCAGAGACAATAGAGGAGTTTTTATCTTCTGGCTCCCATTACAATATTCTTTCCACTTATCCATCATATTACCTCTTATGATGAAGATGAGCAAATGGAGTTGCTTTTCAAGGAATGGGGATAAGGAATGTTCTATTATATCCACTTTCTCCTCTCTGAAAATGAAATTTTTCCCATACTTCAATTCTCACCACCGTTCATCTTATTTATTTTTTTTTACTTTTTTGGCCACAGTGATCTTCCCCTTTCTCTGATGGATCTGCCTTGTATTCTTCATCAAGTGGTTGATGTGTGTTTCTCATACCAGAGGTATCAAATTCAGGCAGCCAGAAAAACTTCCCAGAATAGCCTAAACCAGATTAAACTGTTATTGGGAAATGTTTAACAAAATGAAAGCAAATACAATACAATGTAGGTAATGCTAATTTGTGAGTTTCTGAGTCAGTATATGACCTTCAGGGATCCATTCTATTTGTTTGACACCTCTGTCTTATACCACGCTGAGACTGGGCTGTCTTGAATGGTAAGTAAGGCAAACTCAGCTAGCCCACTGTATATAGCTGGCCCTAGACCAAACCTGAGACCAGAAAATGTTTCCCATCCCATGTACCCCTACATAATGTTCTCCTCCAACCCCACCCCACCCCCAACCTCTCATCTTTTCACCTATTGCTTTGGGCTTATTCATCAAATCGGGGCTATGATGCTACTATCATTCCTGGAAAAGGTGTGTCATTGATTGCCTTATGGATTAACTCACCATCTTACTGTGACTCTCCAGACCAAAACCAAAACCAGTCCACCACTGCCCAATGTTGTCTTCCCCATTAGAATGTGAACTTCCCAAGGACATTTTTGTATTTGTACTTTTGTACAGTACTTTGGTATTTGTACTTAATATAAGTGCTTAATAAATATTCATTATTTTGTTTTGTTTCTTCATTCATTCATTTAGTGAAAGCTCCTTTTAGGCTACTGCTAAATGAATAATGTCCTACCTGTGAATAAGGGCTAGATTACTAGAAAGGAGGAAATCTCCATACCTGGAGGAGACATAGGAATTCTGAATAATTGTGCCATCAGTGACTCTTTGCCTGCTAATTATACTATTATACTTTCTCTTTTTCATTCAGTTTTCTGCTTTGTCTTCTTTCATGAACTGAGCATTCTATTTGGAGTCAGAAGAACTGGGTTCGATTCCTGAGTGAGAGAGGTGGCCTAGTTGACCTCATTTCCCTTCTAGCTCTTATAGTCTGTGGATTCAGTGCTCTGGCACTGGGAAGGCAAGCTCAATCATTGATATCTGTTTCCTTTCCAGAATACTGCTTGCTATGGACAAGTGATTTGATGGAGCTCAATGCAGGACTGGTCTATCAAAGTCTTGCCAGTCTACTCTCTTCACTATAAGCACTCAACACTTCAATAACATAACAATGTTTATCTAAAATGTTTTATGTGATCCGAGAAATGTTTGCCCAGTCTATCTCTGCTGATGCAGCCTGGCCTTCACCAGAATTATGTATAGGCTTCAGAAGCTGCCTGCTCCCCCTGACTGGCTCACTGTTCATCACATTTACATTTCTGCAGGAATTTGACTGTGGAATGGAGAGACTAAATAAGAGAAGAGATATCATTATTTTTAACAGCAACCTGATAACTTTGCAGCACACGAAGAACATGTCACAAGATTGTTCAAGAAAGAGAGGATTTCCCCAAAGCACAGGTCTACTGCTGAGCATGACTTGGGAAAACTGAGCTTAGAGGAAACCTACAATTGTCACAATGTTCATCATCACCAGCCACCTGAACTGGAAGTGGCTTGTGTTGGGACTAGAAATGTAGGAGTCTCTGCTTACCTCAGTTGACAAACAGGTAATCTCCCACTACGTGAAACCCAAAACCTTCTTTTCTACACCCTCAAGGGGTGAGATGGGTGTCATCAGGCTGCAAGGTCAGTAACTATGGTTATTATTTCCCTTAGAGCCCTACTCCCAAATCCAGAAATGACTTTAAAGACTAGAGAAACCACTGCTCCACAAGCTGGGCTTGATATGCAGAGAGAACAATATTTCCTCTTTTCGGAAGCTGCAATGACCACGCAGACTTGTTTAAAACTGACATCTCTTGTAAATGAATGACCAGGCAATAAAGCTGCCAGGAATAAGGAAAAAGCCTTGCTTCCCCCTCCCACCCCTAGGGCCAGGTTTTTCTCCTTAGTCTCTTTATTATGCAAATCACAGGATCCTAGCTGGAGATTTCCAAGTGAGGCCATAAAACATCTTAGATGGAGGAGCATCTGGTCTATTAAATTCTCTTGGGCTGAATACCTCAGATCTTTTGTAACATTAGAACAAAGAAAAAGCAACTTAACAGAAATGATGTCCCAATAAACATCATGGTGTCCTGCTTTCCTTTTTCCAATTCCTCCTGGGTTTTTCTCCTCTTTGGTTAGTATCACCATTATAAAAAACATGCAAATATTAATAATAACTCATCTTTATAGCACTGTAATTTTTTAAAGCACTTGCCTGTGAGGCAGGTAGTTCAAATATTATTATCTACATTTTACAGATGAGGAAACAAACGAAGGCTCTCAGAAATCAAATGACTTGCCTAGATCACACTTCCACAAAGAATTAGAGCCCTAGTTCTTCTAATTCCAAGGTTATTGTGCTTTCCACTTCACTGATTACTTCCCAAATATTGAGTGCCCAATATATTCCATGCCTATGCTAGATATAATCTTAAACTTAGGGCGATAATAAGGATACAAACAACAAAGCAGAATGTGCTAAAGTGCTAAATTCTTGGCAAAGAGAAGTGCTAGTGCTGAACACACATAAGAATTTCTGTCATAGTGTGGAAACTCCCTTCACAAAATCATATCTCAATCTATCTATGTATAGATAGTCAGAGATTGATAGATGGATGAAGTATTTATTAAGTGCTTACTATATGCTAGGCCTGGGCTAATCTTGGGAGGAAAGTCATAGGAAATCACCTGAAACACAGAAGGTTCGTAGCTTGCCCCACTTTGTATACATACAGTCTGTATGCATCAGAGACTAGATTTAAGTCTAGCTGTTCCTGATCATAAATCCAGCATTTTGCTACACCAAACTACCTCCTACATATATACATCAAATTAAATTAACACTAATTAATTGCTTACTGTGTACAAGGCCCTGTGATAGATAATGGGAGTGCAATGACAAAAGTGATTGTTCATGCCCCCAAGGACTCATAGCCCACTTGGAAGTGGGGGATATACATAGATAAGTCATTACAAATTTTTTGTAAAGTGGGGGGTGGGCAGAAGTGGGGACCTCTCTTTAATGGGGTGAGTTTCCCAATCAATCTGATGAGATTACAAGGAATAGACCTTTGTCTACAGGCATCTGAAGGCCATTTTCCATAAGAAATACATGGGCACATTGCCTCCTTGCTGAAACAAAGAATCCCTTTGATTTGTCCCAATGACTGAGAGTCAATGACACAGACTCAGTGGCTACCCTGCTACACGGTCTATTAAATCAAAAAACCAGCAGCCACTCCTGTCTCTTGCTTTTCAAAACTCCTTCTCTTTCTGCTGCCTGCTAGAGTAGAGGGACAGAATTTTTTTTCCCTCTCCTCTACAGAGCAATAATGGTGTCTTTTAGCAGCAGGACACGTCAATGGTAGATGTGAAATTATATATGGGCTGAGAAGGGAATTAAATGATATTAATTCTGAACCCCAATCTCCTGTGTAAAGGAAGGGAGGATTTTTGATTCCCTAGGCAGAATGGACCTGGAATCTAGCCAGTTTTCTAGCCAAAGAAGGGAGATTTCCTAGGCTGCACCAGCTTTGTGAGTTATCTTATGGGTGATCAGAAGTTTAAGAGTTGCTGAGTTGAAGCATTCAAGCAATAGCCTTCTACAGGGAGAAGATTTTCACAACCACATGACTCTTGGAGAAGGAAAGGGATCACCTTGAAGTTGAAGAATTACAGCCATGCTATGAGAAGGCAAGAAAATATGAACTTTTCCAACCCTTCCCTGCTATTGCTATAAGTTGCTTAGAGAGTATGGATTTGAATTGATTGGGAAGAATTAATTTGGCAACCCTCCATACTGGATTTACCTTCTGGGGGAGTCTAATGGAATGAACATTTTATGCTTCTTGACTTGTTCATGGATTTCTGTGAGTTCCTTGAGTCTTTTGCATTTTGTAAAAACAGATTTTGTTGATATATTTTGTTTTAATTTTGCCTAGATCTCCCCCTTATCTCTCCCCTCCCAGAAAGCCATTTCTTACTATAAAAATTTTTTTAAAAGACAAAAACCATTCAGTAATATCAATGAATGCATTAAAAAATCTAATGTATATGTACATGCATATTATATATGTATATGTGAACAGATATGCATATATATGTGTATATGTATATATGTGCAATGTTGCACATATGTGGACTGTGATCTGTGCAAAAGAGTGGGAGGCACAGGGAAGTGTCTTCTTATATTTCTTTATTGGGACCAAGATGCTCTATATCATTTCAAAACATTAATTTTCAATTATTCTGTGGTAGTTTTTTCTTCTTTTTTAATTTATGGAATAAAACAAGCATTTCAATAGCATAGTATAATAAAAAAGATGATTGCACATGAAACTGCAAATCCATTGTGTACAACTTGCTATTCTTTTTAAAATACATAATAAAGCTATCATGTGAATTTCTTTTTTTCCCCTTTTTTCTTCTTCCCTCCTCCACCCTTGCCCTAGACAAGGCTACCGTTAGACACAAATAGGTATATGTATATAAAATTATTCTATACATACTCCTATTTATCAGTTCTTTCTCTGGATGTGGATAGCATCTTTATTTATAGTTAATTTGGATATTTATAATAGTCAAAATTACTTATTTGGTCAAAGTTATTCTTAAAACAATATTGCTGTTACTTTATACATCGTTCTCTTGGTTCTGCTCATTTCTCTCTTCATTATTTTGTGGAAGTTTTTCCATGTTTTTCTGAGACCATTGAGCTCATCATTTCTTATAGCACAGTAGTATTCTTTCACAGTCATATACTATAGCTTGTTCAGCCATTCTTTAATTGAAGGGCATCCCTGCAATTTCCAGTTCTTTGCCACCACAAAGAGAGCTGCTATAAACATTTTAGAACAGATAGGTTCTTTTCCTTTTTCCCTAATCATCTTGGAAACAGACCAAGTAGTGGCATTGCTGGGTCAGAAGGTATAGGGAGTTTAATAACTGTTTGGGCATAATTCCAGATTACTCTCCAAAATGGTTGGATCAATTCACAATTCTACCAGCAGTGAATTAGTGTCCCAGTTTTTCCACATTCCCTCCAACATTTATCGCTTTCCCCCTTCAATCATTTTCACCAGTCTGATAGGTGTAAAATGATATCTCAAGGTTGTTTTAATTTTCATTTCTCTAATTAATAATGATTCAGAGCATTTCTTCATATGACTGTAAGTTGTTTTGATTTCTTCATTGAAAAACTACCTGTTCATATCCTTTACCATTTATCAATTGGGGAATGACTTGTATTCTTATAAATTTGACTAAGATATTTATATATTTTAGATATGAAATCTTTATCTGAGAAACTGTCTATAAAATTCCCTCCCCTCCAATTTTCTGCTTTCCTTCTGATCTGGGCTACATTTTTTATTTGTACAAAAACTTTTTAATGCAATGTAATCAAAATTATCCATTTTACACCTAATTTTTCTCTCTCTTGCTTATTCACAAATTGTTCACCTATCCATAAGTCTGATAAATAATATGTTCCATGTTCTAATTTTCTTGCAATCTCTCTCTTTATATCTAAGTCATATATCCATTTTGACCTTATCTTGGTAAATAGTATAAGATATTGGTCTATGCCCAGTTTCTGCCATATTACTTTCTAGTTTTCCCAACAATTTTTAGCAAATAATAAATTGTTATCCCAGAATCTTAAGTCTTTATGCTTGTGAAATACTGGGTAATTATATTTGTTTGCTGCTGTAGTTTGTATGTGTACTCTGTTCTACTGATCTACCTTTCTATTTCTTAACTAGTACCAGAAAGTTTTGATAATTACTGTTTTATAATATAGTTTAAGTTTTGGTACCACTAAACTCTTTCCTTTACATTTTTTTTCATTAGTTCCTTTGATAGGCTTGACTTTTTGTTCTACTGGTTATTTTTTCCATTTACACTATTGTAAGCATTGTGTATATTGTTTTTCATGTTTTGAATACTTTACTCTGTATCAATTCATGTAAATCTTTCCATGTTTCTCTGTATTCATCATGTTTATTATTTCTTACAGCATGGTAATATTCTATTACATTCACATACAACAGTATTTTTTAGCCATTTCCCTACTGGTGAATATCTACTTTGTTTCCAATTCTTTGCTAAAGGAAGGAAGGAAGGAAGGAAGTGATCATTTATTAAGCACTTCTCAGACACTGTGCTAAATCTTTACAAATATAATCTCATTGGATCCTCAAAACAACCTTGGAGTTAAGTGCTATTGTGTCACCATTTTATAGTTGTCGTATGCAAAGCAGATCATAAGAGAGGGTTCAATATAAAACAATAAATTTCCAGCTCAAGAAAACCTATATGATAAATACTACACATTGTTTTCAAAACTGTCCAGCTTTTCTTTGCTTCCTTGTTGGTTTTCTTTTGTTCTCTGCTGTGCACTTTTTACTTTGTTTTTCCCTCCCCCCCACTCTAAAGAACCTTACAATTAAATATGGATATAAATGTATAAATATCTATAAACATACACACATATACACATATACACTCATACAAATATATGTAAGATGCTTACTTCCTCCTATCATCTATTTCTCTCAAGGCGAATTGCATCTTCCTTCATAGGTCCAAGTCTTTCCATGTTTTTCTAAATCAACCAGTTCTTCAGCAATATTCCAACCCAATCACATCCTCTCTGAGAGATTGTCTATGAAAGTTTTTTTTCCTTCCTGTGACTCTTTTGGCAGGTATACACTCAGGTATTTTATACTGTTTAGGTATTTTAAATGGTCTAAAACTGCATTGAATAATATTGTTGACATATAGTGTAGTTTTTCTATTTTTCATTTTGTCTGAGATCATGATTACTATCCCTACTTTTTTTACATAATAAATTTTACTCCTGCTCTTTATTTTATCTTTGTGTCTCTCATTTTTATAATGTCTCCTGAAAGCAACATATTGTTGAATTCAAACTTTTAATCTGCTGTCAGTTTCCATTTTATGACTAAATTAATCCCATTCACATTCTAAGCTACAGTTACTTGTTGTGTATTTTCCTCTTTTACCTATCTTTCTTACCCTATTTACCCTATTTCTCTTCACTTCTCTGCTTTACTTCTACCTGCTACCTTGCCCTCTGATTCCTTAATTTTCTTGCAATCTCTCTCTTTATATCTAAGTCATATATCCATTTTGACCTTATCTTGGTAAATAGTATAAGATATTGGTCTATGCCCAGTTTCTGCCATATTACTTTCTAGTTTTCCCAACAATTTTTAGCAAATAATAAATTGTTATCCCAGAATCTTAAGTCTTTATGCTTGTGAAATAAAATATAATAAATATTAAAAGTCCCTCCTTTATCCACTCCCACCCATCCTATCCCCTTGCCCTCTTATTTCTTTCTGAATTTAGAAGATTTTTAAATCTTCTAGATATATATGTTGTTCCCTCTTTAATCCATTCCCAATAAGAGTAAGGTTCCAACATGACCCGCCTTCTCCCTACTAGCTTCTTCGGTATCAATTTTTCCTTTTATTCCTCATTTATATAATTACTCCTTTTTATCTCTCCCTACACAGTTTTATTTTTTTAGAATCACCCCATCATATTCAACTCAGCCCAAGCTTCTTTCAAACTACCCAAATAATGATGACAGTCATAAGAGTACTGCTAATATTTTCACGTATATGAAGTAAACAATTTGACTTTATTGAATCCCTTATAATTGGTCTTTAATGTTTACCTTATATTTCTCCTAGATGTTATATTTTGAATTTTCCCTTAAGTTCTGGGAGTTTTGTCACAAAAACCTGAAAGTCTTCCTGTTCATTAAATATCCATTTTTTCCCATTCAGGATTATACTTAACTTTGCCGCTTGTTAACATTGGTTGTAACTTTGCAAAAACAAAGTTTCTAAAGCTGAAGCCAACTCTCAATCCCAGCTGCCTCCAGAGCCTGTTGTTGGTTGATTCTGCAGAGTCGCCTGGAGGTGTTTGCACTTTACTCCGGGTGAACCTCCACCCCTGAAGGTTGGGTCTTTCCTGGGGCCTTCTCAAGTTGTTTTAGAAGGACAATTGCTTTACTCCATGTTTATTTCTGCTGCTCTGAGGTGATAGTTCTGTCTTTTTTTGTGGAGGAAATTAGGAGGGCAAAAAGTTTTCTGACCTACTCCACCTCTTCCCAGAATCCTCTCCTTGTGAAGGGCTTTTAAGGCCAAACAGAGGAATTTACATTTTGTTTTAGAGGGAATAGAGAGCCACTGGAGATAATAGACCAGGGAAGTGACATAGTCAGATCTAAGCTTAAGGAAAATCACTTTGGCAGTTGTGTGGAAGATGGACCGGAGTTGGAAGAAACTTGAGATAAGGAGATCAATCAGGGAGTCATTTCAGTAATCTAGATGACAAGCAATGAGGGCCTTAACTAAAATGATGGCTGTGTAGGAAAACAGAAGGGTTTGGATGTAAGAGATGTATAGATAGAAACAGTAAGCTTTGGAGACTGACTGTGGGGTAAGAGTCAAGAGATGAGAATTATGTTGAGGTTACAGAACTGGAGACTAGGAAAATGTTGATGACTGATAGAAATAGGGAGGTTTGGAAGAGGGATGGGTTTGAGGGGGAAGATAACGAGTTCTAGTTTAGACATTCTGACCTACTAAGGATTTCTCCAGGACCTCTAGTTTGAAATATTCACAGACATATAGTGATGCAGATCTGAACTTCAGGAGAAAGACTTGGGTTGGATACAGAGATCTGTGAGTTGTCTGCCAAGGCATGATAATTCAAGTTATGAGAGATGTTGAGGTAAATAAGAGAAAGAATAACAGGGAGAAGAGGAACTGGGACAGAGCTTTGGGAAACACCTACAATTAAGGGAGCATGGTTTGGATGATGACCCAGCAAAGGAGACTAAGCAGAAACAGTCAGATGGCAGAAGGAGAACCAGGAGGGAGAGTAGTGTCACGAAAACCCAGGTTGGAGAAAGTATCCAAGACAAGACAAAGGAACCAAGGTTATCCATTGACAAGAGGTCAATGGTATTGATTGTAGCAGAAGGACAAGGACTAAGAAAAAAACTATCAGATTTGGTAATTAAGAGATCATTGGTAACTTTAGTTAGAAGAGTTTCAGTTGAGTGATTAGGTCGGAAGCCTGATTTCTGAATTGTAAGTGAGGGGACAGGTAGTTGAGGTAATTAATGAATGCAGACAGCTTTTTTCCAGGAATTTAGCTGAGAAAGGGAAGAGACCTATAGAATACTAGCTTGAGGGCATGGTAGAATCCTGTGTATGGATTTTTGTAATTGGGGATACAGTCTGTTTTAAGACAATAGAAAAACAATCAGTAGATAGAGAAAAGTTAAAGGTTAGAGAGGTAGACAGGATGATTAAGGAGACAATCTACTAGAGAAGGCAAAAGGGGATGGACTCAAGGGCACATATATAGAGATTGACCTTGGAAAGGAGAAGGGCCTCCTTAATATAAGAGACTACAAATATAGAAGAGAGTAAGGGAAGGTGCCAAGGATTTATGAGATGAAGAGAAAGCTAGAATGTCATCAGCATTTGTAACAGTTTGTGCTATAGCAATTTATGTACCATCCATCCCTGGACAAAATTAGATTATATTTGTTCCCTCTGCCTTCACTACTCCTGTTTCTGATCCATTAAAGACAAAGGCTTAGGAGGAAATAGGCAGGTTGTTTTTTTTCACCTCTGCTTAATTCCTTTCTAAGGAATTCTGCTCTGTTAGGAGCAGAAAGGACCTCTGAGACCATAATTTGATAGAAAAGGAAATTGAGGCCTGCAGAGGAGATCTCCTGAGTTCAGTTGGTCCCCCATGCTCATTTAAGTAAATTAGGTAGGTGGGAATTGTTAAAGTCAATATATTTCATTCCCTATGTATTTCCAGTAGAGGCTATGATATATCCATGGAGAGATGTAACAAGCATTTTATGCCCCCATTAAATAGGGTAGGCATTTTTCATTTGGTTATGCTTATTAATTGAATTACTGCTTCTTAAAATTGGCTTTTTATAATTCTGTGCACATCTTCAACTGAATGCATGAGAGAACAGACAATAGATAAGCTCAAATGCATGCTTCTAGAGGCATAACAGAGAGACACCATGTGGCATGAGTTGTCCCAAGGGAGATTTCAGGTGAGAAGTGCCCCTCTACTTACCACAAAAATGAAGGGAACCGTTAGGTGTTTTGAGTGCAGTCAGGAAGCATAACTGCTGGGGAGAGGCTATTGCCTCCATGACACCCAAGGAACCCTCACAAAGATTTTAGCATGGATGGTAAACCTCTCTGTGAATTCAATTTGTGGGACCCCAATACTATGGGAAGCATAGGAGATGCTGCAGTTATCTGGTCATCTCTAGATTCCAGAGTTTGTCAGTGAGTATGAGCAGACTAAACTATATATGAGAATCGTTTAAGAAGAATCAGAATAACAAATATCATCAGAGATATGTATGATAAAAGAATAAAGATGGGCTGGTCATGTTGGGAGGGCAAAGGATGACAGATGGATAGCCAGAACACTCTACTGGATACCATTCCAATGGAGAAATGCCTTCAGCACATGGTGAGAGGTGAGAGGGTGAGGGAGGGGATATCCCTGATGGGAAACTCATGGTAGAATATGAGCAAGTATAACACAGGATGAGTAGCCATGAATGGGTTCTCATCATTAGAAGGAATATCCAAATTGACAAGATCACAGGTCCATTCCAAAATTTATCCACGACTATGAGATAACTAGGGGCCTGGGGTTGTGGGGCAAAGGGGGAAGAATAATGAATGAAAACCTTCCTTCGCCAGCAGCTACAGGAGCATCTTTCTGTTGGCAAAAGTGAACTTGTAAATTGAGTTGAGAGTTCAGAACTTTCTAGAAGTAACTAGACAGGGCAAGGGTTTTTTCTCTTTTAACTATGATATCTTTTTAAAATTCTGAATTTATGAAATTAATACACTTTAATATATAGCTATTATACACTTAAACACACCTAAAATGTTAGTGGGTTTTCTTTGGGGGTTATTTATAGATTATTCAATTTTGGGGTCATTTTTATTCAAGAGAAGAATATTGATGGGATAAGGAAAACACATGTATCAACATGTGATGTTTATAACATACTGCACGTGAATAATTTAATATTTTTAAATCCTGTACCAAGCAGACCTGGACCAAGGCATATGGAGTCCAGAGGAATTCCTCTCATTGATGCCCATTCCCCTTGTCCTTCCTCCTCCTATGCCCACGTTGGTAACAGGTTCTCCTTCACACTAGAAACCTCCTTCTATTGCCTGACATTGTCCCTTTACAAGAAGAAACAAGGTAAAAGATGTGTCTGAATGAGTCTCCTATTTGGTTTTAAGATTTCAGTGATTCCCACACAATGCAGTTCTAAAGGACTTTAGTCAGTGGAGTGCTAAACATGGTGTAAATGGTAAAGTACCACTGAGATAGGGTTGTACATTTTGTCTTCTCCAGGAAACCTTCCCAGAGTCATGAGATTTACCACTCCCATAGGACTTGGTGTCTGTGGCACGCCTTAGGTACTTACCAAATACTCTTTTGGCCTTGTATTGTCAAGTAACTTTGCATGTATGTGCTTTTGCATGCCCATATCTATTTCAAAAACTTGAAGCCATAGTTCTTTGCAACTGATATAATGCCTATCACAAGTCCCTGCTTATAGTAGGCATTCAATTGATATGGATTCAATGAATGACATTTTATGACACAGATATTAAATGAGTGAATGAAAGAATGAATGAAAAAACATTTCTTAAATGCTTACTGTATGCCAAGCATGGTGCTAAGTGCTAGGGATAGAAATACAAAAAATAAAGACATCCCTGCCCTAAAGGACCTTGCATTCAAATGGCAGCTAGGTGATGCAGTGCACAGAGTGGATAGAGTCAAGGAACAGTCAAGTGTTCAAATCCAGTTTCAGACACTTACTAGCTATGTGACCCTGGGCAAGTCACTTAACCTTTATCTGCCTCAGTATCTTCAACTGCAAAATGGGAATGATAATAGCACCTACCTCACAGGGTTGCTGTGAGGATCAAATGAGATATTTGTAAAGCTCATAGCATAGTGCCTGTCACATAGTAGGCACTTAATAAATACTCATTTCCTTCCTTTTCTTTTTCCTTCCTTCCTAGTGGTGGAAAGACAACAGATATAGGGGAGTGGTGGCCATAGAAGGGCACATTGGTAGGGAAACAAGGATGGTGATTGGGGCCCTAAGGAAGTAGATTGATATGCCCCATCCAGGAACAATGGTAGAGTTGATTTGAATCATAATTCTAGAACCATATGGATGGGTGGAAAGGAAATCATATTTGGACAATGGTGAGGTTGGTTGGCAAGAAGGTTGTGGAGAAAGGGGCCATAGAGGAGGGAGTAAAATGAAACACAGCTGGAAATTTCTTGAAATAGTCCTCCTGAATGTCAGATTTCAATCAGAATGTCTTGGGGGAGGGGCAATAGAATTTCCTCTGCAATATAGCTGATGTGAGCTACAAAACAGTTGGGAAGGAGGTGTAAGAAAAGGAGAGAGTGGACAAGAAGTGGAGATCATTTTTGAAATACTGAATAAAGGAAGGGACAATTACTGATTCCATTTGGGGGATATATGTAGGAACATAATATGGGTAGGTCTGAGTACTTTATAGTTCCTGTGTGTCAGGAATGAGCAAAGCAGTATAGACCTGGAATGTTTAAAGCCACTACAGTTACTCTGATCACCAGTTCCTCTCCAGCCTTTCCACTTCTCTAACTGATTTTGATCACTCTGATTCCCTGGTACTAGCTAATGAGATAGAAGAAAGATGAAGAAGAGAGCAGAATTAAGGAAAGGAAAAAGAACAAGTAGATTAAAGTATTATCCTGAGATTTAATTCTATAAATATCAAACATTTATTAAATGCCTACTATCTGTGAGACATTGTGCTGGGAATACAAAGATAAATGAAATTATTCCTGTCTCTCAAGGGAGTTTATGTTTTACTGAGCTACTTTGCTGATAGGGCAGGTAGGTGGTACAAGGGATAGAGTGCCAGGCCTAAAGCCAGGAAGACTCATCTTCATGAGTTCAGATCTGGCCTCAGACACTTACTAGCAGTGTGACCTTGGGTAAATTACCTAATTCTGTTTGCCTCAGTTTCCTTATCTGTAAAATGACCTGGAGAAGGAAATGGCAAGCCACTCTAGTATCTTTACCAAGAAAAGTCCAAATGGAATTACAAAAAGTTGGATGTGGTTGGAAAAAATGACTGAGCAACACTTTAGTGATGCCTCAAATAGCAAGATTAAATTAAAATTTCAGCTAGAATATAAATTACTTAAGCACAGAGCAGTACTGGGTCTTATAGATTTTGTACATTCCATGGCATTCAGCACAGGTCTGGGCATAAAATAGGTACTCATAGGGAATTTAAAGGTAATCTAGTCTCTCATTTTAAGATGAAGAAACAGGCCAAAAGAAATGTTACTTTCTCAAGGTCATAAGTGTTAAGCCTGAGATTTGAACTCAGATCCTCTGACTATAAATGCAAAACTTTTTACCATGTACCACAATTTGGGGGAGAGAGGAAGATGCATACGGTATAGTAGATTTCCCTGGTGTAGTGCACTCATAGTGTGGAAACTCCTTCCCTTGATACAGACTGCCAATTCCTCCGTAAATTACAGTGTTAAAGAGTAGCATGGTGAACCAAAAGATTAAGTTCGTGGTCACATTGCCAGTGTCAAGAGACAGGATTTGAACTCAAGTTTTCCTGATTCTAAAATCCACCTTTTTTCCATTCTGGCTGCCTTGCCTCTCAAATAAATTTACCCAACAAATAATTGTTGATCAAGTAAGAAAAAAAAAGTGGCGCCATTCAGCTTTACAAGTTTCCTTCTAGTCCCAACTCCAGTATTTTTGAAGGGCCTCATCCCATTCAGCCTGTACTTCTGGAAGGCCCCCTAGTGACATTCTTGGGCTATAGCTTTCCTCCTTACAGGATGAAATCTCCCTTGGTTCTGCTCCAAGGAACATCCTTCACTTGAAAAATCAGCCTTTCTAATGAGCTATTGTAGTTGGTGACTAATCCTCCTCATCTAAGATGCCACCATCGTTCATTTGAATTTGTTTTTGAGATCTTTAGAGTGGGCCCCACATAGACAAAGCCATTCTTTTCAGGAACCCTAATTAAAAAGGCAGAGTAACCTTGAGGGAGCCTGCCAAACATCTGACCTTGAATGTCAAGGTCAAGAGAGACAACTTCTCAGATTGTATAAGGCTGATGAAATGTGACGATGTATCACGGAATGAAGACAGAATGGAAAAGTGCCCAGCCAGATAATACCAATGATCCCCTAAGATGAATATTTTCAGAAACAGGTAAAAAAAAAATACATGTAACTGAAAGGCTTGTTTTCAGTTCTTATCTTATCTTTTTAGTTGATTTTTTCTTTTGTTTTTACACCATTCTTTTCCAAATATGTCTTTCTGGCCCTCCCCCACTAAAAAGTAGAGGAAAAAAAAAACAGTTAAGCAAAACCAATACATTGTTGATGTTTGACATTATACGAACTATTCCACACTCAAAGCTTCCTCCCCGCCTTTTACATTCTAGGAATGGAGGTACACTTTCTTGCTTCTTCTATGGAGACCAACCTTAATCATTATAATTACACAACATTTAGCTTGAGGCTCTAGTTGTTGTGTTTTCCATTTGCATTGTTGGAATAATTGGCAGTCAGTCAACAAAGATTTATTAAGTCCTTACTTTGTGCCAAGTACTGTGTTAAGCACTAGGATGCAAAGAAAGATAGAAATACAGTCCCTACCTTTAAAGAAATCAAGAAGGATGAGGATTCAGAAAAGGCCATTAGATTTGGCAATTGTGGAGATTATAGTTGCAGTTGAGTGGTGCAATCAGAAGCCACATTGCAGAGAGATTAGAAGCAAGAGAGAAGAAAAGTAGAGGCTCCTAGAGTAGACAGATTTTTCAGGTTTAACTAAGAAGGCAAGAAGAGATATAGGATGGCAGGTAACAGGGATGGGTCGATGAAGTGAAGGGTTTTTTCTTTTAAAGGATTAAGGAGATGAATATATTTGTACGTAGAAGAAAAGGATCTAATAGGGAGAGATTGAAGATCAGTGAGAGAGAGGAGGTGATAGAGAACTATCTATTGGAGAAAACAAGAGGGGACAGGATTAAGGGTATATGTTGAAGGGTTTTGGTTGTACAAGGAGAAGGGCCACCTCTTTATGTTAGATAGGAATGAAGGAGGAGATGGTGGGAGAAGATATGTGAGTGATATGAGATGAGGAAGGGAGAAGAGGGAACTCTTGACAAATAGCCTCTTTTTTTTCAGTGAAGTAAAAAAGGTGAGGTACTCAGTTGAGGGGGGAAGGGAAAGGAGTTCTTTGGACTTGAGAGATGAAAAAGTTTGGAATAGCCACTGCGGTGAGTGGGATAGCAAACTGATTAGGAAATTATAAATGAATTGCTTTGCTGCAGTGAGAACTCATTTGAGATTATGTAACATAAATTTGTAGTGGATCCAATCAACACAATTGGAGTTTAGCAAGATATGACTAGAGACAGTACAAAAGGCAAAGAATTTGAGCATGGAGGTATTCATAACCAGCCTTTGGTTGCAATTCAATAATGATTTGACAAATAAAGTTGTATCCCAATCTACTAATTGTTTTCCTAATAAATTTACTATCATTAAATCCAACACATGATCTACTGTTAAACTATTCCTCACCCTTGTACAAATTATTTTCATTACACTGAAACCTCATTCAGTTTTGGCAGTCATGACTTCAATAGTGCTGACTATCTTTTTAGCTTTTTGTATAATTTCAGGGATTGGAACAGTATTTGATACTATGTAATTATTAACAAAATCTTGAAAATCATTCAAATAATTTCACGTTTTAAACCTCACTTCAATGAAATATTTTTTTCACCACTATCCATGAGTAAATTAGTTTTTCATAAGGTTAAGTGGATGATTCTCATAAATTAAAATAGTTTTTAAAATGCTTTCATCATTTCTGTCTGATAAAAGAGGTAAGTTCATGTGTTGAATTATATTTTCTAGTAATATATCCCCAGGAAGAGCATTAAACTTGTTACTTTTTACTAAATGATGAATTTCTTCAAACCTCTGACTTGATCAGATCTTCAATTTAAGATTCTTGCTTTAATGCATCCAATCTTTAAATTTTCCAAAGCTCTTATGGTATATTGATTAGTTTTTTGTATTTTCTGATGTTGGTTGATCTTGACTTCAATACAGTTGAAAATAAGGAAAATTCACTGACATCAATCATTAAAGCAAGGTTTTGAAAGAACTTAATGTTCACTAATGTCTTTGCCAAACCAAAATAATAAGAAGAAAAAATGCATATATAATACAGGATATGCATGTTATAGTGTAGTAACAGCTCACAAACTATATGCCATGCATTCCAATGCCAGTGCTTGACCAATTTTAATAATTTCAATTTCAAATTCTTTAGCTACAGTTTCTAGTTCAGTGTGATTTTTATTAGAATGGTGTTAAGCAGAATAAATTTTATTCAGAAATATTATAAATGACTAACTTGGTCATTTCAGATATTGAATTGTCAAGAGATAATTGCAATCAATGATTTAAATAGTGCCAAATGATGATTTTAGGAAAATTTTCTAGCAATTTTATAGCTACTTGAGACTTTCTTCCTAGCATTGTATTAGTAACATTGAAACAAAATTCAATTAAGTTTGCTTTCAAATATGCATTATTATAGACATAGTCATTTAAAGTATGTAGACTATAATGTATTAAAATATATTCTGCTGTGGTTGACACATTCTTTTAAAGCAACAAATATTAATGCTATAGGAGCTGATTAAACAGTACGCTAGCTGTGTTAAACAATCAGCTCATGAAATTCCTGAAAATTTAACAACCAGCTCTCATGAGCTGATATAAGCTGGCTCCTGCACACTGTTGATTGAGGGAGATAGAGGTAAGAGAATATGCAGTTGAAGATAGGGAATAAGATAGGGCTGGTATGTGAGGGATCTGGAGTTCAGAATCACCATTGAGGAATAAATCCAGGAAGAGTATCTGTGGTTGGGGAGAGGTTGAGGAGTGCAACTGTGTAGAGTATTCAAGGTCATCTTTCAAGATTCACCTTTGGCAGGTGGTGCTATTGAAGGTGGTATCCCTTGAAGCCAAGGAGGTTGGAGCAGGCAAAGGTATGGCCTGGGGGAGTCCAGCAAGGAGGCAAGAGGTAAGAGGTCCATCTGGTGGAGGGATAGGTCCTAGGGCGAAGGCCCTACAGATAGGCCCTAGGGGGAATTGCTAGGGAGGCTCTGAAGGAAATATAAAGTTTGGAAGTAAGTAGCCAGATCACAAAACTCACTGGGAATTCCCTGGCAGGAAGACAGGGGTCATATTGCACATATTGTTTTCCCAGTTTTACTTACTTCATCTGCATCTGTTCATATAAGTCTTCCCATGTCTCTTCAAATTCTTCCTATTTTATCTTATTATGCAATAATATTCCATTTTATTCAGACCACATTACTTGTTTAGCCAATACCCGATTGATTGATCCCTATTTTGTTTCTAGTTCTTTGTTATCACAGAGAGTGTAGTCATTAATATTTTGACACATATGGGTCTATCTTCCTATCTCTGAACCCTTTAGGAAATATGTCAAGTAGTGGGATCTCTGGAGCAAAGATTATGGACATTTTAGTCCTTTTATTCAAAGCATAATTCCAAAGCACTTTCCAGAATTGTTGGATAAATTCATAGCTTTGTCAGCAGTACACCTATTTTCATGCAGTTCTCCAGTATTGACTACTCCCATCTTTTGTCACCTTTGCCAAAATGTTGGATGTGAAGTAAAACCTCAGAGTTGTTTTGATGTGCATTTTTTAGTAGTAATTTAGAACAATTTTTCATATGGTTATTAATAGTTTGAAATAGTTTCTTTTGAAAATTGTTCATATTCTTTGACCACTCAGTCATAAGGGAATGGTTCTTAGTCTTATGTTTGTATTAATTAACTATGTGTCTCAGATATCAGATTCTTATAACAGTTAATTGATTTTTTTCCCAGTCAAAAATTTCCTTTTATTGATTTTGTTCATAAAAAACTTTTCCATTTCACATATTTAAAATTTTCTATTTTATCTTTCCTGGTATCCTTTATCCTTTATTTGGTTAAGAATTCACCAAGAGTATTATTTATTGATGGTGAAGATGTTCCAAACGCTATTCTACGTATATTAATTTTTAAGATAATTGAAGCTTATCTTTCAAGAATTAAAACTGTTTTGTTTAATTATAAAATTTAAAACCCACAAACAATAAAAAACAAAAACAAAAGGCAAAATCTTATTTTAAATCCTTAGGTTTTAACAAGGCAGAACCAAGGACATTAATGAACAAGCAAATGATGTTGCTTAGTCTTACAAATTTAAATCGTTCCTTATATATCTTGAAAATGAGACCTTTATCAGAGAAAAGTTGTTGCAAGGATTTTTCCTCAGCTACCTGTTTCCCTTCTCTTTTTCACTACAATATACTTGGTTGCTCAAATACTTTTAAATTTTGTGTAATCAAAATGGTCTATTTTATCTGGTGTGACCCTCTCCACCACTTGTTTAGTTACAAATTCTTGCTTATCCATATATCCAAAAAGTGATTTCTTCCTTCCTCTTCTAATTTGTTGATGATATGTTCTTTTATATCTAGGCCACATACGTCCTTTGGAGCTTATCTTGGTTAATATATGGTATAAGGTCTTGGTCTAAACCCAATTTCTGCTAGACTGCTGTCTAGTTTCCCAGGAGTTACTTTAAAATAGTGAGTCCTTCCTCCTAGTAAGTGGAGTCTTTGAGTTTATCAAAGACTATACTAATGTGTTTGTTTATTATTATGTTGAACACTTAATTCACTCCACTGATTGACTTTGATTTTTTAACCTAGATCAAATCATTCTAATGATTACTGCCTTGTAGACAGTTTGAGATATGGTACTGACAGACTTCTTTCTACTTTTTTATTACCCTTGAGATTCTTAACCTTTTGATCCTCCATATACATTTCACCATTTTTTCTAGCTCTATAAAATATTCTTTTGGGAATTTGATTGGTATATCATGCTCCTTTTAATAATTAACATAGAAGTCCACATTAAGGTGAAGGAAATGATATTTGGGGAGAGACTTATTGGACTAAGTTCTCAGGATAAAAAAAAGTGGAAATCTTTTTTAATTGTGCCATCTTAACAAATACCTGTATAAAATCTTGTTACAGCCCCTGTTTCAGGGTTTTCATCTTATTTGAAAATAAATGTTGTTGTGGTTGTTGTTTATTTGTTTTCTATAATTAGGCAGAGAACTCTGGTTCAGAATAGGATAATGGAGTTTTTAAAACAGATTTTAAATATCGTAATCCCATTTGTTTACTCACCATCTGCTCTCCCATTCACTCATGCTAATGTCAAACTTGAACTTCCCTTGGAGGGGTTGGGCCTCAGAGGGCCTTGATGTTTGGGGATAAAGCTGGAGCAAGTTCATTTGGCACCTTTTTCAAGTTGGGGAATGCCTCAGGCTGAAACAAGGAAATTGTTTTTCTTTCACTAATGAACAAATTCTGCTTTGAGGCTGGGGAATTTTTCCAGGTTGTAAGATTCAACCCAAGTAGAAAGCTCAGCTGATGTTTCCTACAAAAGTCAGATTCACAGACTACATGGACTAATTTTTTTTTCTTTCCATGATCATTATGAATCCTAAAAGCAGTTAGCTTGAAAACTAGGAGAACAACAGGCTTTTGTGCGGGAAGAAATGCATGGGTAAGATGCAGACTCTGACAGCCTTGACTCAAAAGACTATTGAATCTCAGGAAAGAATATGTAATGAGCTTCACTGACCACTCCCTGTATATTTGACTGTCAGTTGGACATTAACTCTGCAAAGACTGGGAGTGTGCAAAGAAGTAGGTTGTGGTAATCATTCCATCTCCTCAAGTCCAGTGAGTGGCAAGTTGAGAAGGCTTCATCCGCAGCCCCTCTGTAATTAGTAACAGCTGGGAGCCCTATAAACAAGTTCTACTAGAAATGGACGGTATCATGAGAATTAGTGGGACTTTCCGAAGAGATTTTCTGGGTGGCAAGCCCCTTCTGCTGTCATTTTAAAAATAATTATTGATATGTTTTCCTTTCCCAGCAAACTACCCTCACCAACGATGCCCTCTCCCTCCAGTTAAGCAATTACTATCAAAGTTAAAGGTTGGGACTCAAAGAATCATAGAATTTTGGGGTTGGAAAGACCTCAGCTACTATCTAGTTCAACCCATACCTATAAAGGAATTTCCGTAACCCACAATAACATTTTCTGACTTCTTTGTGAAGAATTTTATTGGGTAATGACTGAACAAGTTGTGCTATGTGACTGTAATGGAATACTACTGTTCTATAAGAAATGATAAGTTCAATGATCTTAGAAAAACAAACATGGAAAGACTTGCATAAAATAATGAAGAGCAAAATGAGTAGAACCAAGAGAACATTTTATACAGTAACAGCAATATTGTTTTAAGAATGATTTTGAGTGAATAAGTAATTTCAAATATTATAAATGCTTAAATTAACTATAAAGGATATAAGAAGAAAGACACTATCTGCATCGAGAAAGAACTGATAAATAGAAATACGTATAGAATAATACATACACACATACATGCATGCATGCATGTATGTGCGTGTGTATATGTGTACATGTATATATGCATAAACACATATGTATATATGTATAGATACATATATACGTGTGTATATAGGTATATATATATACCTATTTGTGTTTAATGGTATCCATCTCTAAGGCAGAGTGGGGGAGGGAAGGAAAAAAAGGAAAAGAAGAAATTTACAAGATAACTTTATTATATATTTAAAAGGAATTTCCAAGTTATACATAATAGATTTGCAGTTTCATATGCAATCATCTTTTTTATTATACTATGTTATGGAAAGGCTTGTTTTCTTCCATAAAATAAAAATGAAATAAATTTAAAAAAAAGAAATTGAAGATGCTGTATTCCCTCAAAAGGCAGCTTATTCTAGTAACAGATAGCGTTAATTATTCTTTACATCAAGCCTAAATTTGCTGCTATTTGACTTCCATTCATTGCTCCTGGTTCTGCTGTCTGTGGCCAAAATAGAGCAAGTTTAATGCCTCTTTGGCAGGACAGGCCTGAAATACTTGAAGAAAATTACCACAGCTCTTCTCTAAGTCAGTTTCTTCAAGT
Source organism: Vombatus ursinus (assembly GCF_900497805.2). Lineage (NCBI taxonomy): Eukaryota > Metazoa > Chordata > Mammalia > Diprotodontia > Vombatidae > Vombatus > Vombatus ursinus. Next base: position 3,591,538 of record NW_020948983.1, on the reverse strand, counting down.
GTTTCTTCAAGTGTCTTCAAGCGTTGCTAAGATGATGTGGACTTGAGACTCTTCACCATCCTGGTTTCCCTCCTTTATAGCTTTTCCAGCTACCTTACCAATGTCTCTTCTAAACTGTGGATCCCAGAACTGGATACAAGTCTCCAGACATGGTCTGACTAGGGCAGAGCACAGTGCGACTACAGTCTCCTTACTCTTGGAAGCCTTGCCTAGCAATACAGCCCCAAATAACTTCAATAAGCTTTTTTGGCTGCCACATAATATTTCTGACCTATACTGATCTTGCCATCCACTGAGAGTCCCAGATCTGTTTCAAACAAAGCTTGCTTCCCCACCTTATACTTGTGAAATTGATTTATAAAACACAAGTGTAAGATATTACTTTTATCCAGGGTTGTGCTGGTAAATGTTTAATTACTGTCATATGTATATCTATGTAGTTTAGTGGGTCGCATATATACATATGTATATGTATATGTATTTATGTCTGTATGTGTATACACATATATATGTGCGTGATACTCTTAAATTTAATCTGCATTACTAACATTTTCTCCACCACATTCTTAAGTCTAGGCAATCAACAAAACAATAAATTAAGCCTTGATTTAAAGTGTTTGCCAGTTTCCAAGGTATAAATTCTCACATTGATCATTTAACAATCAGGTCTCCAAGCCAGTTTGAGTTGCTTCCAACACACCCCTGCAGGTATCCCTATTCACTTTCACCTTACTAGATTCAGCCTGATACTCTAACCTGTCATGACATTTTTGAATCCTGACTCCATCCCACAGTGTTAACTATTCTCCCCAGCTTGATGTCCTGGGCAAAACCTATAAACATGCCATCTATGCAATTTGTCTGAGTCATTGGTAAAAAATGTTAAACAATTTAAGGCCAAGCATAGATCCTATGGGCATTCCAATGGAGACCTCTTGCCAAGGTGAAGTCAAACCATTAATAACTATTCTTTGAATCCAGTCATTTAAGCATTCAGTTCCAACTCCATCTAAGTATACTATCATCCAGTGAGTGTTGTCCCCATCATTCTTCAGTGTAAGATACTTTATCAAATGCTTTGCTAAAATCTAAGTAACTATGTTGACAACATTGCCCCTCATCCACTAGCTTAGTAATCCTGCCAAAAAAGAAAATAAAGCTAGTCTGGCATGACTATTCTTGATGAAACATTGCAAGCTCTTTATAACATTTTTCTAAATGTTACTGACCATCTCTTTAACAATCTATGCTGGAATTTTCTCGGTAATTGAAGTTAAGCTCACTAGCCTTGAGTTTTCAGAATCCATTTCCTTCCCCTTTTTAAAAAATTGGATGAACATTTGTTTTGTCCAGTCCTGTGGCAACTGTACCGTTATCCACAATTTTTCAGATATAATTATCAAGAGCTCAGTAATCATATCTGTCATGTCTATCAGGACCTGAGGATCTACTTCACCAGGGCCTCATTACTTGAACTTATCAAGGGAAGCTAGGTATACTCTTACTATCCTTTTACTTTTATTGGGCATTACCTCCATTATTCATTTTTTGTCCTATCCTTTCTTTCTAGAAATCATTCTTCTTGGCAGAAAAAAATAAAAGCAAAATGAAAGAAAGAAAGAAAGAAAGAAAGAAAGGAAGGAAGGAAGGAAGGAAGGAAGGAAGGAAGGAAGGAAGGAAGAAAAAAGAAAAGAAGGGAAGAAAGGAGGGAAGAAAGAAAGAAGGAAGGAAAGGAGAATTGTAGTTCTATTTTCTCCCTGTTGTTAATTACAATCCCACCTAATCTTTAGTACCCCAATATTATTCTTACAATATGATGCCATATTTTTGTAACCATCTTATGACTTTCCCTTGTTTCTTTCCATCCTTTGTATGTATCTTTGTGAAATCTATCTTGGTTGATGATATACTGTCATCACTCTCACCAGCCAACTACTGTTTCTTTCTCTTCAGATGTCATTCCCTTTGTGATGTCATAGTTTTATTTTTTAATTTTTTTATTCTGAATTTAATGAACAAAAAAAAGAGAACATTTCCAAATATGAAGTAGAACAGAAAAAGAGGATTATAGATGAAACAACAAATCCCTATTTTAGCAAATTCAACATGTGACTTCCAAAACTGTTTTTATCTGTGTTTTCCTCTGAACTTCTTTCTGTTCTCTTCTAGGCATTTTGAAAAGTGCTTCAGTGACTCTCTTTTGTTTATTCTTTTATTTTGGCAGTTTTCTCCCATCCTTCTCCATCCAAAATCTCCACTCAAAAAAAAAAAAAAGGAAAATCAAACACCCTTGTAAGAAATAAGCATAGTCAAACACAATCAACCCACTGATTTACCATGTATGCTAAAACTTTCATTTTGTCTCTTGGGACCCTCAACCTACTATCAAGAGATAGGTAGCCTGCTTCATCATCAGTCCTCTATATCTTAATTGTTCACTGCATTGATTAAACTTAAGTTTTTCAAAGTTGTCTATTTTTTTTTTTACCATGTTCTTGTAATTGTTTAACCAAAATTTCATTCTTGAAAGTTTCTCAGGGCAGCTAGGTGGCGCAGTAGATAGAGCACCAGCCCTGAAGTCAGGAAGACCTGAGTTCAAATCTGACCTCAGACCAAACACTTGACACTTACTAGCTGTGTGACCCTGGGCAAGTCACTTAACCCCAGTTGCCTAAGGAAAAAAAAAAGAGAAAGTTTCTCAACCCCTCCTTGGCCCCTGGAATTTTACATCCATCCTCTGAACTCTTCAATATCTATCCTCTGAAAATCTAGTGTACATGTCTGACTTTGCCTGGTTTTATTCTCTATTTCTGTCATAAACTCTAGGAGAGAGTAGTCACTCCCTTCCAAGGCTCCCATTTTTTTTTTCACCCCAGCAACCAATAAGTAACTTTCAGTCCCAGAATGTAATTCACTCCACCCCCATGCCTGCTTAGTTCCTCTCTCTTTTAAATAATAAAATCATCATTGAGCGAAGTCAATACATAATTGTCTACTCTGCTTTTGTCAAGCTCCAACAGATGTCTGGACAATTGAAGTCACCTGTTACTACTACATCATGCCTTCATGCCAGGCTTGCCATCTTTTCCTAGAACTTCTCACCTATATCCTCTTTCTGTCTGGGTGGTCTGTAGTATACTCCAATGACAAAAATACTTCTGTTATTCCTTCCATTTATCATCAACAGTTTTCCACCATGTCCCACCCAAGCCCCTAGATTTCCTCACATGAATATACTTTCTTAATGCATAATGCTATGCCATTCACCTTTTACTTATCCTGTTTCTTCTGAATAAGATATATCTTATTCCATATTCCTGTTGTGGATTTCCTCCCACCAAAGTCTCAGTGATACCTATGAGATTAAAACTGCCTCCTTAATTTAAGACCTCTGTTTCATCTTGTAACTTAAATATTTGTTTAAGTTAGACATTTGTAACTAGACATCTGAAGCCATGAATTTCACTAATGGCTCTTTTCTTGCATTTTGTCTTCTGAGAACTTCTGGGATTTTCAATTGCTATTTATTACAGCTATTTTCTGTGGTATCTAGCTTGGTGCTAAATAAGCAGTTGCTTTTTTTCTTTCCCCAACATTTTGTGAAGGAGAACTAATTTTCATTTCCCTGAAGACTTGAAACTACTAAAGTGAGAGGGGATTTGGAATGGTATTGATGCAGTTTAGGGGTACAGGGATCCCAAAACAATTGAGGTACAGGGCAGAGTCATTTGGAAAGAATTCTTGACTCAAGCAGTCTTCCAGTCAAGTGGTAAAAATTTATTATAATGCTAGGAAAGCAGGCAGAATTCCTTAGGGAACTGCGATTTAATGGGGGAGAGGGGTAATGCTAAAACTTACATAGAAAAAGTACAGTGAATACTATGCCAAATATGCTGATTAGGTAGTAAGGGGCAGGATCAAGGAGTAGTCAGCTCCTAAATTTCTGTACCTTGGGTGCAGGCATCATTCGCTACTGGAAACCCTGAGGGTGCAGGGCTTTTAAGGGGTGCGTTTTTGGTCTGTAACAAGATAGCCTCAAGAATTGACATCTATAGCTTCAGTATTGGATAGTTCTATCTGTATAAGATAGTCCTGTTCATACAAGGGAAATTCTACAGAGGTCAGCTTGGTCTTGTAACAGGGATAGATAGTTTGCCTCACTGGAGTCCACTTATGAGTTATTGCCAGAGATAGGGTCTTTGGGCTGGGGACAGATATGATCCTAGAGCTGTGGTCCAAGCACTCTATTAGTATGACTGACCTATGAGTCCCAGAATGAAAGGAATGGTTGCTACTGCCACTGGTGTCACCTCTCCCCACTCCTGAAAACCAGTCTAGAAAGTCCTAAAGGTGCATAATAAGTAGTTAGTGAATGCTCATTCATTGACTGGTTGATTAATCAAAGATCAGATTACCTGGGGTGAGACAGTGAATAGGTTCCCTGCTCAGCTGTCTTTTCCTTCCCCAAATCAAACAAATGAAATTCCATAGGGCTTTCCTTTTCTTATTTCACACTCCATTTCAATTTGTTTTCCTTTCTTTTTTTAATCTTCAGCTTTACCTTAAACACTTCAGTGGTGCCCAGTGTTACCCATAGACATTTGACTACCCCTACAGGGCTTAAGAGCCTATGTACTAGACTAGACCATGCTCCCAAGTTAATAACACTAATAACTCACTTTTATAATGTTTTAATACTTACAAGGCACTTTATTCACAACAATCCTGGGTGGACAGTATTTTGAGGAAAATTCTATGATTGATGATGTCGTCAATTCTATCCAATAATGCAAATTGCAATCCACCTATGCCTACCATCCTGTGCAATTTCTACGTTGTCTAACATATTATCAATGGGCTCCACTCAACTTTCTTGTGGATCTCTTGACACGGAGTGGATGCCAATACACAAGCATTATTATCATCTCCATTTTACAGATAAGGAACTTGAGGCTCAGAAAATGAAGCAGCCTGGCCATAATCACACTAGTAGGTGATAGAGGTAGGATTCTAACTCAGATCTTTCCTGACTCCAAATACTGAATTGATTATATGACACCACCTTTCCTAAATATCCTATCTGCCAGCATAGCATTCCATGAATAGTATGCTGTACTCAGAGCCCTAAGTAGCACAGGGCAAAAAGGAATTTTGTCTCTTGGTGCCAATATGTTGGGGGGTGGGAGAAGTAGGGATCTTCCTCCCAGTGGTTAGGAATTTGAATCCATGTGTCCTCTCTGAGGAATCATCCCTACTCTGATTGTCTCCTAAACCCCCCCCCAAAAAAGAATCATTCCTGAGGCTCACCTTGCAGCCATTTGCAGGCTTGTGGCCCAAGCACCTTCATGAGACTCTCAAGGAGTAGACAGAACACTCACAATATAACTAAGTACTGCATCCTTGGTGGTGGGACTGTTGTCTGCACTGTGACACCTGTCTTCCTCCTCCCCCCATCCCACCTCCTCTGCCTCCAACCCCCTCAAATGAAATCTGTCCAAAAGTCTGTTTCAGCTAGTTATGTATGATTCTGCTTAAAGTCCTGGAAAGTGAAATTTACACACTGGATCGGAATTCTGGATGCATATCTGCATTTTAGGACAAGAAAGTAACACCCTTTTTCACTAGAGGGCTGGGCTCTAGCATCCCTCTGCAGCAGCATGCCAGTAACATTTCTATTTAGATAAAAGCCTATTATTTCACCAAAGGCTCTAAGTGATGGCAAAATGGCATCTAAAACCAAATTAGCCTAAGACTATCCTCTTCTACTTTCCCCACCTCCTCACAATTAAATCAGCTAGGCTTGGCTCTAGAGAATACCACGATCTTAATCATGTTTCTCTTTAATCACGATTGCCAGGAGCAAAGAATGCTGTTTACATAGCTTTGGTTCAAGTTATCTCTAGCCCACTTTGGTCTAGTAATTGAATAAGCTAACAATTTAGCTATAGCTAAATAAATGGACAGATAGATAAATAGATAGGTAGATAGATAGATAGATAGATAGATAGATAGATAGATAGATAGATAGATAAACAAATAAATAGGAGCACTGAAATAAGAAGCCAGGGACTTAAAAGAAGAAACTAATGGGAGATCATGCTGTTCCCCTGTGAATTCCAGGCAGCCATGGAGTCCATATGCTTCTTCACCAGGAGTCAGTGTGTGACAGCTGACTGCTCTAGAAGCCCCCATCCTTGCTCCCAGGCAGCCACTGCATCTTGGAAAGGGCTCTATAGCCGAGCAGGAAGGATAAGCTCTGGGATGCCATAAAAAGCAGTGAACATCTGAAGTTCATAAATAATGTATGAGTTGCTGCTCCATCTTAAAGGAAATGCTCTGCCCAGCCCAGTGCTTGCTGATGGAGTGTGTGGCTCAGAAAATGAGTATGTTATCCCACGGTGTAAGGCAGGGGTGGGGAACCTGCAGCCTTGAGGCCACATGTGGCCCTCTAGGTCCTCAAGTGTGGCCCTTTGACTGAATCTAAACTTCACAGAACAAAGTGTGGCATTCTAGGTCCACAAGTGGCTTCGAGGTCGAAGGTTCCCCACCCCTGGCTAGGGCTACACTTAAGAAAGTTCTCATTTTGATGATGGAGGTTCAGTCCCTGACTTTACTTTGAAACATCATGCACTTCTTCAGGGCTGCTTCACAATTCATTCTTTCTCCAACAAGTCAGCGGCTAACAGCAAGTGTTCACATATAGCAGCTATAGCAGATCATTAAGGGCTCACATTTATACATTGCTTTTGGATACAAACAGCTTTTATATTTATTATCTCCAAAGTTCTTCCTCTATCCTCAAGGCCTCAACTGTGTTCTCACTCTCCGACCCCTTAATGAAGAGAATGAATAAATAAAAAGCTTATATGAAGCACTTGCTATGTGTAAAAACAGTGTATTTTAGATGATAATGTTCAGTCATTTTCAGTTGTGTCTCACTCATTATGACCCCATTTGGGGGCTTCTTGTCAAAGATACGGCAATAGTTTGCCATTTTTTTCTCCAGTTCATTTTACAGATGAGGAAACTGAGGCAAACCGGGTAAAGTGACTTGCCCAGGGTCACACAGCTAGTAAGTATCTGAGGCTGGATTTGAACTCAGGAAGATGAGCCATGGTGCTTTATCTATCCACTCTGCCACCTAGCTGTCCATGCTTTAAATAGGGACAAACTAACAGGAAGATTACTGAGCATCCTGCTTCACTGAGAGGATGGAAGTCATCTGAAAGAAATTCCCTAAACTTCCCTCCCTACTCCTTCCCTCTTCCCTAATCAGTACTATCCCTCCTTCTTTCCTGAAGGTCACAAAGGAAGATTGATCTTGACTAAGGCTAATTCTTCTTATTGGGTCCTTGATCCCATTCTCTTAAAGACTCACATACAAACTCCAACAATGTCACTTAGTTGTGTGAACTGTGTTACACTTATTTCATCCCTCTTGCCTCAGTTTCCTCACTTCCAACTTGAAAGGGTTAGGCTATGTGATTTCTGGAAGTCCCTTCCAGTTCCAAACATTTGATGAATCAATAATTCTCTAGACCCCATATGGGTCTCAACCCATAGCACTGAAGGAGTCAAGAGTGGAAAAAGTTTAAGAAACCATGTACCTTGCTCCAGCAGTCATTCCCTTTCATTTTAATTTCTTTCTTATGCATGGATTTTGTGAATTATCCCTTTGTTCAAAAATTACTATAACCTTCTAAACAAGTTTTTCAGTTTCTCTTCCCCAATCCCTCCTCACACTTCTACCCCACCAATTTTTCCTTTGCACTGCTACTAGAATAATCTTTTTCACCTGTAGATATGGGCATGTTCCTCCTCTGCACAAAAATCTCCAAGATTGAATCCCTACCCCTTTGTCTATTATTAAAGTCCTTCTCTCAAATCCAGCACAAACTACCTTTCTAGCTTTAATGTTCCCATCCACATATGCTAGAGTCAAACTTGGCTATTCTCTGTCCTTCCTCTTCCTTCACCTAAATGTTCTGCATTTGTTTATATTGTTACTTATACCTAGAATATTCTTTACCCTCTTTATAATTGTTTGCCTTAAACACTTTTGCTTTAAACATTTAAAGCCTACTACTATTCATGCTTGAAAACACTTGAGCACTCAGTGAACCTGAGATCTCACCAAAATGGTCTGCCCTTTGCAGATTGAACTCCATGTTGGGTGATTTTTGTCTCTGTCCTTCATCTTTCCATAAATCCCCCGTAGAAAATCTACTCAATTTATTGAAGATATTTTGACCTGTGAAGTGTGACTCACTACTCCAAGCTCTGGGCTAACCCACACCGGCTTCCATCTTGGGGGTTACTCCTCAAAAATGACACATTTAGTTCATATTTTCCCCACCCAGAGTTGCCTCTGGGTAATTTCAGAATACAGTTAGAGTATAGGTCATGTATAGATCTCCACAGTTGTAGATTAAAGGGTTCCCAGATTCCAGATAAACACTCAAAAAAATGCACATATTAGATAAAGAACATTCTTTATTCTACTCCCACCCCTGAAAACACAAGAAACAACAAAAAAGGACTCACAGTCCAGCTCCCACTCCCCTATTCCTATGTTCATAAATAATCAATACCATTTCTTCTCTCTCACTTTCTTCAGGGTCTTAAAGTCCTCCAGATTCATAGAACTACTCTAGTTCCTTCAGAAGGGAAACAAAAGAAATTTCTAGCAGGATACTTGTCCTTCCTGACCAAATCCCCACATGTGCCTTTTTTAAAAAAATCTTTTTGGTGAGACAGTTGGGGTTAAGTAACTTGCCCAGGATCACACAGCTAGCAAGTGTCAAGCGTCTGAGTTCACATTTGAACTCAGATCCTCCTGACCCCAGGGCTGCTGCTCTATCCACTGCACCACCGAGCTGCCCCCTCTACTTTACTTCTACTCCCTATTTTGTCCTCCTATTACTTAGCCTACCCCTTACCCTCCCATTCCCATAAATCTAAACACCCTTTTATATGCCCCTTTGGCCTATTCCCTCACCCTCCTCTCTAAAGAACCCTCCCTTATCCTCCCAAGGATTCCTCCTTTATCCACCCATTCCCATTAATCTAAATACCCTTCTATACCCCCCTTTAGCCCATTCCCTCACCCTCCCTCCTCTAAAGATCCCTCCCTTATGCTTTCCCCCCTCCCTATCCCCTTAATATTTTATTTCTTTCTAAATTTAGAAGACTTTTCTACTCTTCTAGATGTATATGTATTGTGCCTTTTTACCCCAAAGACATACATACAGGCATTCAGCCTTACGGTACTATCCTCTGGTTTGGATTTCCCTGATTGGAGAGACCCTTGGGGTTGTTAGGCAAGCAACTCTGCAACATTCTAGTGAATCTTACTTTCACACATGGAAATCTGGCCTTATGGCGTCTTGGACTCTCCACAGACATTGCTAGGGAGGTAACCCCTTTTCCCATAAGGCCTCCCTATAGAAATAACTTACAGCAAACTCCGAGAGCAAAGTGCAGGTATTCTGATCCCCTCCTAGTGGAAGATCACCCTTCCCTGTTGCTCTTCCAACTTTGGTGCCAAATGAGTGATCCTCTTCTAACTTAAAAAAATTTGGAATTTTCCAGGAAATCTTTCTCTTTTTGGAAGGCTGGATTCGGGAAATCTCAAAATTAAGATTTCTATCAGCCAGTGCTGTCCAACGTAACATTATCTACCCTTGGCCCGGAAAAGCTCCCTTTCCTTTATACAGAAGGCTAGAGACTTTTGGCATTTCTTCAGAAAGCTGGGGTTCAGGAACTCACCATTTGACCACAGAGTTCCCCTTCTATCATCTCTTGGACTGAAATGTTATTTCACTTCATCTCCAAGGTCAGAGTCAGAATCTAAGAACAGGCAGCTGCATGCATCTCTGTCCCCAGGGAAGCTATTCATTGTACACCCCTGACCCTCAAAACCCAGTCTATACTCTGCTCTGCCCTCCAAATAGGGAGAAAAGGAAAAAAAGTTTCAAAGGGAAAAAATTCCAAAGGCCTGAGTCTGTGGTAAAGACTCCCTTCTAAAGACTAGGACTAAGGAGTATACTCTCTCATAACAGTTCATCCCACAGAAGTATAACTCAAACAATTAATTCATAACATTGAAACTCATCTTCCAGAAGGCATTAAGGGACATGTCCATACCATGTATAAGAGGTCAGAAGTCACAAAGGTTCATCCCCTGTTAGTTCATCAAGTTGATGAACTCCTCTGATCAACCCCCAGAAGATGTCCATAATCCCTTTTAGAGAGATGTTCCTAAAGCCCCAAACACCCGCTCACTACCTTATATCTCATCATTTGTTCAAGTAACTCCCCAGTTCTACTCCCCTACAAATATTTAATAAAATATTCAACTGGGGCTGTGCATCTGTTATTCCTCACTCATGCTACATGACAAGCACACTTCATTTTCCCACAGTGCATATTCTCAACGATCTTTTATTCTCCTTCTGGAAGACAAATCATGGTCAGCAATGTGCTATAGACTACTTACACCTACCATGCATTTCTCCACTGCACTTGAAGTCACGTACAATCACATCCTTAGGGGATTGTAGTGCTCCATGATTCAAAACCGTGGGCTTTGAGATACTTGACTTGAAGACAATGCCCAATTTTCCAAATGAAGAGGCAGTCTTCTCTATTGCTTTTATTCAATTCTGGTCCCAGTTCCTTGTGCATCTATGGTAACTGCCCAAGACACATGTACCAGTGGACTAATTCAATGCATTACCTATTGTGCATCTCATCATAAACTTCTTTTCCCCTATTTCACTTCTCAGAACCCCTTAACAACATTGCCTATTCTCCTCTCCTTTGCTTATTTCTCTAACAAAGAGATAAGTCTTTTCCTCATGATCAACTTTTCTCCCAAACTATCTCCATCCCTAATCTTTATTCTCTTCTATCTAGTTGCTCATTTCCTACTGACCACAACATGTCTTATTCTTTAAAGAAAAAAAAAGCCACCAACTTGAGCCTATAATTTCCTTTAAACTATCATCCTATAAACTCTCTTTCATTTCACAAGATGTATACATCCTTTGGGAGGCAGTTAGGTGGTGCCTGGCATCCAGAAGACTCCTCTTTCTGAGTTCAAATCTGTCCTCAGACACTTACTGTGTGACCCTGGGCAAATCACTTAACCCCGTTTGCCTTAGTTCCCCCATTCATAAAATGAGCTGGAGAAGATTACAGCAAGCTACTCCAGTATCCTTGCCAAGAAAACCCCAAATACGATCATGAAGAGTCGGACACGACTGAAAAACAATTCATCTGCAACAGAAAACAACATACAGCCTTTGCCTCTACTTTCCTATCACTTCTCAACACTTTGCAATACAACTTCCAATTGCATCTCTCCTAAACTGAAACTGCTCTCTCCAAAGTTAGCAATAATCTCTTAAATGCCAACTCCATTGGCCTTTTCTCATTCCTTATTCTTCTCAATCTTTCTGTGGTATCTGACAGTGTAGTACACTGTCTCTGAGGTAATTATTGTAAGTGGATAGGGCACTGGACTGGGATTCATGGCTATCTGACCTCGAATCTCACCTTAGCTGTTTATTCCTTGTGTTACCCTGGACAAGTCAATTAACAACCCTGTGCTTAATTTTCCTCCTGTAAAAAAGATGCAGCTGGACTTGATGACCTCTAAATATCTTTCCAACTTTAAATCTTGTTGTTGATAGTTCTATCAGGCAACTAGGTGGTACAGTAGATAGAGCTCTGGACCTGGAATGAGAAAGACTTGAGTTCAAATGTGACCTCAGACATTTCCTAGCTATTTGAGGCTGGGCAAGTCATTTACCCTTTTACCTCAATTTCCTCATCTTTAATAAGCTGGAGGGGCAGCTAGGTGGCACAGTGGATAGAGCACCGGCCCTGGATTCAGGAGGATCTGAGTTCAAATCCGACCTCAGACACATAACACTTACTAGCTGTGTGCAAGTCACTTAACCCCATTGCCTAGGCCCCCCCCCCAAAAAAAACAATAAAATAAGCTGGAGAAGGAAATGGCAAACCACTCCAGTATCTTTGCCAAGAAAACTCCAAATGGGGTTACAAAGAGTCAGATATGACTGAACAACAACAAATAATTCTTTTATACTTTCTCCTCTCTGTTTTTGTGGCACCAGTCTCTCTTGGCTCTCCTTCTAACTAAGAGATCATTCCTTATCAATCTTTGTTGGATCATCATAGATAACTTTGAATGTGTCCTAAGGCTCTCTTCTGGGCTCTTTTGTTACTTTCTAATGTCTCTTGGTAACCTCATCAACTCCTCTGCATTCAATTATCTTCTCTATATGGATAACTCTCCTATCTATATACAGTCCCAATGTCTCTCCGATGTTCTCTGATTTCCTCTGGCTGCTAGTGTCTCTTCCAACTCATTTATCTTATATCCATTTTGGTTATAACAGTATATGTTCATGTTATCCTGGCTGGATCCTGCCCTTATGGGCAGAACTGTTTCACTCTTCTTTGTATCCCTGGTACCTAGTAGCACCTGGCACATAGTAGACACTTGGTATAATCAATGGTTATAGACTCATTGATTGATTCTCTACCATGGAAGTAGAAAGTGATTGCCCTGAATTGAGGTAATTTTCTATTCTCATCTTTATCTCACATAACCATGGCCATAGAATTCATCACCCAATAGCCAATGTGTTGGTGATGAGCTTCTTCATACAGAGTTAGATGCATCCAAAGAAAGAACTGATAAATAGAAATCTATATAGGATGATTTTACATACATATATATATTTGTGTCTAATAGTAGCCATCTGGAGAGAGAAGAAAAAGAAAGGAAAACAAAAGAAATTTACACGGCAACTTTATTTATTATATATTTAAAAGAAATAGCAAGTTGTACATAATAGCTTTGCAGTTTCATGTGCAATCATTTTTTCTGTTCTACTGTGGTATGGAAATGCTTTTTTATCCCATAAATTTAAAATTAAATAAATAATTTTAAAAGAAGAATTAGAATGGCCCTCTGACAGCTGGTGCAATCTGTTGCTAGTCTTACACATGAACCATTTCTAGTTTGCAGAATTTGTCAGAGTTTGGCACAGCCTTCAAAACCCAGAGACTCTTCCATGCTTATTGAAGGAGGACTTTTTTTTTAATAACCCAATTCAAATATCATCTTTTCCATGAAGCTTTGTCCAATTTCCACAGATGATAGAAAGACCCATAATGGTATAGTGGAAAGAGTCTTAGATGTGGAATCAGGGGAACTGGGTACTAATCCTGCCTCAAATGCTTACTAGCTAGGTGGCCATGGGGCAAATCACTTATCCTCAGAGAGCCTCACCTTTCTCCTCTGTAAAACAGGGACAATTTACTTCTATGATCTAGCTTTTTTTTTCCCTTTATTAAAAATGTATGTGAGCTACATCTTCCTTCCCAAGCAGTGTTATAGGTACAGTCAGTTCATATTGACTCAGAATCTCTCATTTAGTTTTGAGGACCAGGTCTCTGAATAACTCCGTTAAAAAGCCACTGTCTATAGTGAACTTTAAACTCAACAGAGAAATAACATAGTATATGTGGATTTTCCTATTTATGGCCCTCATTTCTTCCCTTCTTCATCTAAAAATGGAGAGTTGCCTGTAATTGGAGGACCTTCCAAATTGCTAATCTGAGGCATTTTAAAGGGAATGGGTTTCTTAATGAAAAATAGTTCCAATTCAACAGGACTACTGTGTTAGTTATAATGGCAAGCATTCATAGATTTCTATTTATTTATTTACGTATTTAACTATTAAAGCACTGCCTTCTAATGGTTTAGTTTTCTGTCCTACGTGTCACTTTTAATTCAAGAGATATTAAGTCAGAAAAATCCAAATGTCCTATCTATACTCCCAATACATACCCATACATGTCCTTTGTCATACTCCCCACCCCCACCTCCACCTTTATCCTCAGTCGTAGCTCTTAATAACTGGAAATAAACTTGGCTTGGAGAGAGGCTACCTCATGGTTATAGAAGAGCTAACCATGAGGTACCAGCGATTGATTTGTCCATCTTCAGGCAATACACCCAACTCACACACAGCTCTGAAACGCACTAATTAGGTTTAGGCAGTAGGTACCAATAAATCAGAGCAAAATAGCTATTGATCCAAATATTGATTCTCTCAGAGACTCACAAAGAACCAATGCAAAGGTATGGAAAGAGAAAGAGAAATACCTCAGATGCTCCCACTTTCTGAACATTTTATTTTAACAATGGGTGTGAAGAGCAGATTTTTTTTTTCCAGGACACACTGCCATTCCCAGTGCTCAGAATGAAAAAAAAAAAAGCTGGCTTCCAAATAAGAAATGATTACATAAGGCTCTTCTTTCAAGGCTGGAAGAAAGTGGCCTCCAGGAGTTAACCCCCACTCTGTGATTCAAGTAGGATCAAATCACAGAATCACAGAATCTCAGAGTTGGAAAGTATCTCAGAGTCAGCCAGTCAGTAGGTCAACAAACATTTACTAAACACTCGTTATAGAGCAGTTACTTTGCTAGGCAATGGGGATACAAAGAAAGACAAATATACTATCCCTGGCTTCAGAGAATCCATATTATAATGTGGAGACAAAAAGACAGTGTGAAAATAACTATGTATATACAAGCTATATGCAAAGTAGATAGAAGATAATCTTGGAGGGAAGACATTTGTAACTGGTGAACTAAGAAAGACCTCCTGCAGAAGGTGGAATAGAAATAAGTCTTGAAAGAAGCAAGGGAAGTTAAGACCTGGAAGTGGGGAGGGAGAACACTCCAGGCATGGAGGACAGCCAGTGCAAATGGAACGAGCTGGGGAACAAAGCATCTTGTAGGAGGACCAACAATTAGATCAGTGTAGCTGGATTAAGGAATGTGTGCAAAGTAGTAAAGTGTAAGAAGAGTAGAAAGGTAGGAAGGGGCCAGGTAGTGAAGGACTTTAAATGCCAAACAAAGAACTTTATATTTAATCATGGTGATAAAGGGATGCAGCAGAGTTTATTGGGGTAGCTAGGTAGTGCAGTAGATACAGCGCTGTGTCTGGAGTAAGGAAGACTCATCCTCCTGAGTTCAAATCTGTCCTCTGACACTTCATAGCTGTGTGATCCTGGACAAGTCACTTTACCTTGTTTGTCTCAGTTTCCTCATCTGTTAAATGAACTGGAGAAGGAAATGATAAATCACTCTAGTCTTTGTCAAGAAAACCCTAAATGGGGTGATTAGGAGTTGGGCATGACTGAAAAATGACTGAAAAATAATGAAGAGTTTATTACTGAGTACATGGGAGAAAAGGCTGGAGAGTGACATAATTAGACCTATCTAAATATTAGGAAAATCACTTTAGCTGGTGTGAGCAGAGAACAGATTGGAGTAGGAAGAGACTTGAGGTAGGAAGATCAATTAGGATATTGCTGTAGTCCAGAAGAAAGGTAATGAAGACATATACCAGAGTGGTGGTTGTATGAGTGAAAACAACGAGACATATAAGAGATGTTGTGACAGTAGAAATTTCAAGATTTGACAATACATAGTATATGTGGGATGAGGGTGGTGGATGAGTCAAGGATGATAAGAATTTGCAAGCCTACTTGACTGGGAAGATGGTGACGCTGTCAACAGTAATAGGAAATTTGGGAAGAGTGGAGAGGTTAAGTGGAAAAGCATAGTTCTGTTTGGGGCATGGTGCTTTGGAGATGTCCACAGAACAAGTAGTATGAGAAGTTCCAAAGGCAGTTGGTGGTATGGGACCAGAGCTCAGGAGAAAAGCTAGAACTGGACACATAAATCTGGGAATTATTTGCATATATGTACCTGCCTAAAAATCCCTTTTGCTACATACCTGACAAATAGTCCTCTAGTTTGGTGGCTTGAAAGCCTATGTTATTCAGTCATTTTCAGTCATGTCCAACTCTTTGTGACCCCATTTGGGGTTTTCTTGGCAAAGATACAGAAGTAGTTTGCCATTTCCTTCACTAGCTCATTTTACAGATGAGGAAGCTGAGGCAAACAAGGTAAAGTGACTTGCCCAAGATCACATAGCTAGTAAGAGTCTGAAGCTACATTTGAACTCAGATCTTCCTTACTCCAGGTCCACTGCTCTTATCCATTATGCCACCCAGCTGCCCCTAGTGCAGTGAAGGCCTCTAGTGAAGAGGAGCCCACTACTTCCCTAAGCGGTCTCTGATCTACTTTTGGACAGTTATCCAAAAGCAAGGAAGCTTTTCCTTAAATCCAGACTAAAATTAAAAATGATTTCCCTTAAAGCTAAAAGTACGCTTCTTCTAATCCATACTTCACATAGCTGTCTGATCAATCTTCTTAATGTATAGCTCTGATCAAACCACTCCTCTCAAAATCCTTTATTGGTTCCCTATTACCTACTCAATGAAATCTGAACTCAGATTAGGTTTCAAAATAGTGCATGGTCGAAATTTACATGGAGAAAAAAAGTAACACAAAGTCATCATTAAAACAATCGATTGGTATTTGTAGAATAGAATTCAAGATCTTGAAGGGACATTATAGATCACTTAGTAGAACCCTTTGATTTTGCAAAGAAGGAAATTGAGGACCAGAGAGGAGAGATGACTTGTCCAGTCATCCAGCCTGTAACTGTCTGTGTCAGTGCTACAGAACCCCCATTTCTGGTATCCTAAGACAATGCATTTGCTGCTATCATACAACAAAAAGGACAGTGTGGTTGGCAGTCAGTCATGGGGTGTGACCAGACTCACTTAACAGCTATGTGTTCCTAAGCAACTCTCTAAAACTAGACGTTACAGAGAAGTTGTTTTCATTGGTCAAAAGTGTCTAGATCAGGGTGGGGAACCTGCAGCCTCTAGGCCACATGTGTCTTCAGGTTCCTCACCCCTGGTCTAGACACACAAAGTTGCCTACACTTATCAAATCACAGGTCTAACAAAAAATCAAGACAAAACAAAACAACTAAAGTATAAAATGTGTACATCATGTGGTTTTTAAAAAACATTATTATTTTGTATTATAATTACATGTGATTGTGTTTTATTCCCTTACTAAAGTTTTCTGGGCGACAGGGATAGTGTCTTATCTAAACTTTGTAGGTCACCTGATTGCATATTATAACCTATATCAAATTGCTTACTGTCTCAGGGAGAGGGGAGGAAAAGGAGGGAGGGAAAAAATTTGGAACTCAAAATAAAAAAAAATGTTAAAAACTGTTTTTACATGTAATTGGGGGAAAACAAAATATTAAAAAAAAGCTTTATATGTCACCAAATCCTGTGCTATGCACACTGTACGTGTCTAATAGATGCTTGCTTATTAGTGATTGAATAAATAATTAGTGTATTATGAATGACAAGTGCATTAGAAAGTTACTAAATAAATTTCCACATATAGTCCAATGGGGGAGACTGTTAATGACTTAGGGTGAATCGAAGAAGGCTTCCTGGAGGAGGCAATATTAAGTGGAGCTTTAAAGGATGGATGGGATTTCAGCAGATGTAGAGGGGGAGGGAAGACCCTCAAGGTGTAGGGAAAAAAG
Source organism: Vombatus ursinus (assembly GCF_900497805.2). Lineage (NCBI taxonomy): Eukaryota > Metazoa > Chordata > Mammalia > Diprotodontia > Vombatidae > Vombatus > Vombatus ursinus. Next base: position 3,574,005 of record NW_020948983.1, on the reverse strand, counting down.
TGCTGTGTTTATGGGGAATACAGAAAGAAGTCCAGTGGTCTGTACCAAAGATTATGTAGAGAGAATAATATGAGTTTAAGGCTGGAAACGTCAGGAGGTATCAGATTTTGGAGGACCTTAGATGCTAAGTGAAGGAGTTTGAACTTTACTTGGTAGGAACGGTGGAGTGATGTGACTGGATCATCAGAACATTATTCTGATTATGGTATGAAGAAGGATAGGAGTGGGAAAAGAGCAAAGACAGAAAGATCAGTAAGGAGGTGGTTTTCCAGACAGGTGGCGATAACATGACCATAGCGGGATGAAAGCAGTGGGAATGCAGAGAAAGGGATAGTTAGAGGAGATGCTGTGAAAATGAACTGGAAAGGCCTTGGTATTAGATGTCAGGATCCCTGTGCCCAGACCATCCCTCTCTTTTCATTCCTCTCTTTTTACTATTAGGAAACAACTTGTTTTCCAAAGCTAAGGCCCAGCACAAGCGAGCTGTGCCCTGAGCCTGGTATAACAACAATCCTTTGGGTTCACCCTCTGGATGAACTCTGCTGCAACTAAATCACAAAAGTGACAGTCCCTGAGCTTGGGCAGGCACCAGCAGGCCTTGTCATGAAGCCCTGCTATGAATAGACTTTTTACCACTAGGCTACCTTGCCTCACCGCTGTTGCGACACCTTACTGTTGATTCTTTCTCTAGCCACAATTATATGTATCAAGGCTCAGTCTCACTGCAGCGGGGCTCCTAGAGGAGGCCCTGGCAGGCGTGTCTAGTTTCCCTCCTTCAATGGAATAAAAAAAGCTTTTTGCTTATAACCGCTGTTAGCTCTTTGGTTTTATTTTATCTTATTTTTCAGAGTTAACAGTTGTGATTACTTCTGCGAGCACATCAGTATTTTTTTCGGAGTTAACAGAGGTTGCATAACCTCTGTGACTCTTTGGTCATTTATTTTCAGAGTTGACATAGAGAAATACGAGAAAGAAGAGACATGGAATAGCAGATTTAGAACTGAAAGGAAGCTGAAAGTCCCCTCATTTTACAGATGAGGAAACTGAGGCACAGAGAGGTTAAACAACTTGCGTTATATCACACAGCTAGCAAGTGTCTGAGAAAGGATTTGAATGCAGGTCATGCTGACTCCAAGTCCAGTGCTCTATCTATACCATGTTGCCTCTCAATCAAAGATAACCCCAAGATTTTGAACTTGAGAGATATGATAAATGGTGATAACAAAGAAAGAATTGGTGAAGTAAAAAGGAGGAGATAGGGGCAGCTAGGTGGCGCAGTGGATAGAGCACCAGCCATGAAGTCAGGCGGACCTGAGCTCAAATCTGGCCTCAGACCAAACACTTGACACTTACTAGCTGTGTGACTCTGGGCAAGTCACTTAACCCCAATTGCCTAAAAAAAAATTTTAAAAAAAGGAGGAGATAAAGGTCCTGGAGTTCCAAAGAGATATCAATATTAGAGATATAGCTTGGAAATCATCTACAAAGGGATGACAATTGAAGCTGAGATTGCCAAGGTGAAAAAATATGACTAGAGAAGAGAAGAGGTCAGACCTTCAGGAAACACCCACTTTTAGAGGTCAGTGAGAGGAGTTGATGCAAGACAGAGGAGACCTTATTATAGAGGAAGGAGAACTAAACGTATCTCTGGTGTCTCTAAAGCAACAGCAGAAGGGAGTCACCAAAAGTATTAAAAGCAGCAAAGAAAACGAGGAAGAGACTTTCAAAAAAAAAAAGACTATTGAATATGGTGATTAGCAGATCATTAGTGAGCTCTGAGAGAGCAATTTTAGCAGAATGGTTCTGATGCATGCTTGCAAGGGGTAAAGTGAGAGAGGGTAGTAATCTCCAAAGCGCTTTAATAGCAAAAGACCAGGAAACTTTGAAAAGAATAAGGTGCCCCTATTTGCTGTCATTGGTCATTTCAGTCACATCCAACTCTTCATAACCCCATTTGGAATTTTTTTTTTGGTAAAGATACTGGAGTGATTTGCCATTTCCTTGTCCAGCTCATTTTATAGATGAAGAAACTGAAGCAAGCAGGATTAAGTTGACTTGTCCAAGGTCACACAGCTAGTAACTCAGGAAGATGAGTCTTCCTGACTTCAGGGCAGGTGTTCTATCTACTGCACTATGTAGTTGTCCCAGGATGCCCCTCTACTCAGCTATGACTCCAAACAAAGGCAAGAGATTTATTATTTTATAGCTCATCACCGTTGGTGATGTAATGTCTGGAGCCAATGTCTGCTGGCATTGTGGGCACTTCTTCCAGGCTCAAATCCTGGTGATGAGGGAGTGAATGAAAATGAAATAGAGAGTTCAGCACTTCCTGTAGCAGAGAGCGGATGAAGTGGAGTCTTTTGTGGATTCCCTTGACTATCTACAAATTATGTCCTTAATCAGATGAGAAAACCTCAGATTGTTCAGAAATGAGTCAGTCAAGAACCAGAGGTATGGGGGCAGTGAGTTCTCTGGGGATCCTGGTTCAATTCAATTAAATTTGGTTCAACAGACTTTGTAAGGGCTGGTAAACAGGGTCTTGCACATAGTAAGTGCTCAATAAATGTTTGTTGAAATAAATTGAATTGAACTCCCTGCTATCTCTCTGAGGACAGTTCACCACGTGTGCCTTGGATAGGTGATGTAATTTCTCCAGGCTGCAGTTTCTGTGTGCATCAAAATAGAGATAATTCTGTCATCTAACTCCTGGAGCCATTTCAGATCCCCTGACCTATTTTTCTTGTTGCTCTCCCTGCTAAAACTCAGCTTGAAACATAAGAGTTCATGAAAACTATAAATGTATTTTTTAAGGAATCATATCATAGAATCATAGATTTAGAGATGGAAGAAAACTTAGAGGTCATTGAATCCTTCCCCACCTCCCACTTTTATTGAAAAATAATTAAATACTTTATTTTACATCACCTTCATTTCCAAATATATCCATTCCGTTGTCCCCCCTACTCAATGAACAACAACTCCTTGTATCAAAGAATAGAAAAGAGGCAAACAAGCAGTTCAGAAAAACCAACCAAAAAAAAAAAAAGAAAAGGAAAAAAAGAAAAACCAACTAATATGTCACCGGTGTCTGTGACTGCCATATGCCACATCTATGTCTCACATCTCTGAAAAAAAGGGAGAGAAGCACATTTTCTCATTTCTTCTCTGGGACCAAATCTTGGTCATTATAATTATAGGATCCAATTTAATTGTTTTCTTTTGGTTCTTTCCATTAACATTGTTGTTGTCATTAACATTTCCTGATTCTGCTTACTTCACTCTGCCTCAGTTCATAGAAATCCTCCAATTTCTGACGATGCAGTAATATTTATTAGTGCAAGGTCAGCTACTTGTGCAGAGTCAGTCTGAATGACTCTATGTTTAAACCTAGTTTAGACTTTGGGTACATGCATAGCCAACCTGTAGGAGATGGTGGTATGGAAATACCATTGCACAAGTATACTCATCCTATGGCTCTTTGATACTTCAATGAAGGAGGCTCTGAGGTGACACTGATCCCATTTCCTCATGATTTAGTGTACCAACCAACATACTTTTGCCTTAGTCTATGAAATGCAGTTTGAAAGTTTGAATGGGGGAAGGAGAGGTGCTGGGTGTACTCAGCTGCTTGCTGTCTTGTTGTGCTAATAAAAGACTTTGACCTTTCTTTTCCTGAGTTTACTTCATTGACAAAGTTGAGGCCCAAACCAAGAATACTTTTTACCTGTTTACATTTCACAGTCTACTTAGGCATTCCCTCAATTGTTGAAACCTTCTTGTTTTTAAAGATGAGAAAACTGAGCGTCAGGGAAGCGACTTGCACTAGATCATAGAACTAAGTAATTAGTAGAACTCATAAACTAACCCAGTGTTAGAATTATATGTAGCAAGACTGCATGACTACCAATTCAGTGGTCTTTCCACTATAGTGCACTGCCACCCTAAGCTACACTATCCCGGAAAACTAAGAGATAACAGTTTCCACACAATTATGTTCAGAAGAAGAAAATAAAGGAGGAAAATAAAAATAAAGGAACCCTTTTACTTGTCAGAAGGACTAAAATCAAGGGTGTGGCCAGTATAGTTGACCTTGGGCTAAGTGTGGGTGTGGGAGGTTAGGAGTGGGGCATTTTAGAATGTATACAATGAGTCTTTGATTGAAAGCTTTTAGAAATGACTGTGTGTGTGTGTGTGTGTGTGTGTGTGTGTGAGAGAGAGAGACAGAGAGAGAGAGAGACAGAGACAGAGAGACAGAGAGACAGAGAGACAGAAAGAAAGACAGAGACAAGAAGGAGGGAGGGAGGGAGAGAAACTGAACTGGAGGTGGGGCAGGATTTGGAAGGAGGTAAAACAAAGATAATTTTGTCCTAGGCTCAGGAAAATTGAGGCACTGTTCAGCTTGTAGAGTAGTTATGGGTCGCAAAGAAAGTGTGCAAATCCCAGCAAAGAGATTGTTGGTTCTATGCAGTTATCTACAGACATTTCCAGGAATAGGAGACTGTTATTTACAGACATAGAAGTCTTTTTAGACAAAACATAAAATTGTTGTTGACATGTGGGCTACTGTCAGCTGCCACTGTAGGAGAAGGGGGAAGGAGAATTTTGTTGTTGTTAATTTTTAAAGGTCAGGTGGCATTTGGAACAGAGTCAAATAACCAAGTACAGTTTGCAATTTCCTTTTAGACCTTTGTAGTCGGGTTCAGATCTATGATTTCATCTAAGGGGATCTCCTAGGCTGGGAACTCCAATGCAGAGTGACAACTCATCTCTAATTTTAATATTAGGGTTGGGTGTGGTGGCCCATGCCTATAATCTCTTCTACTGGGATAGGCTGAGGCTGATGGATCCTTGAGCTTAGGGAGTTCAGAGCCTCAGTAGCCTAAAGGCAATTGGGTGTCTGCACCAAGTCTGGCCCAAATATGACTCTCCAAGAAAGGAGAGCCATCAAAATGCCTAAGGAAGGGTGAACTGGCCCAGGTACGAAAAAATGGAGATTAAAGCTTCTGTGCCAATATGAATTGGAATCAGACCCATGAGGGTCTTCTACACTTACAACCTGGGCAAGATAGGGAGACCAAGTCTCAAAAGTAAAATATAAATTGGCATCAACATAGACATATAAGTATATGCAGCTAAAGTCTTAGAGAGAGCTGCCTGAAGTATTGTATTGAGAGATTTAGTGACTTCCCTATAGTAATATACTTAATACATGACAGAGTCAAGACCCGAACCAAAGATTTCTTGACTCCAAGATGAGCTATATAGCTACTATGCTATCCTCTCTCTCTTCAGACTTTCATGAGGGCAAATTTCTTTCAGAAATTGGAACACTTCCAGCCATAGGTGCTTATCTGGAATCATAGAACATAGAAAATTAGACTCAGAATCTTATAAAGCATCTAGTCTTGTGTTTAACAAAGATTTAGAGAACTCTAATACTTTATCTAATAGGAGAAGGGGTTAGTGAGAGAATTAGAACATCAGCAAAAGCTGGGGCAATGGGAGTGGAAAAAAATTTAAAAAAAAATTTTTTTAATCTTATTTTAAATCTTATCTCCATTGTCTTTTTAAAAATTAAGCTTTTATTGATGTCTTCTGTTTCTTACATCAACATAATTATCCCAATTATCCCTTCCACTCTTCATCCCAAAGAGCCATCACATAAAATAAAAAGCATTGTTTTAAAGAGAAAAAAATCAGCACAACTGATTGACACATCGAAAAAGTCCAAAAGCACTGAATATCTGTGAAACACCAACCTCCATGAAGAGGTGGGTTGAACATACTTCTCATATTTGTTCATTTGAGTCCTACTTGATCTTTATAATTTTGTAATATTCACTTTTGAATTTTTGGTGTGTAGTTGATCTTTACATTTATACTGTTTTACTTATTGTATGTATTGTTTCCTTGGCTCTGTTTACTTCACTTTGCATTATTTCATGTATATCTTTCCATGCTTCTCTGTATTAATCACATACGTATCTTTTTACAGCCCAGTTATATTCCATTACATTCATGTGTCATGATTTGTTTAGCCATTCCATAATTAATGGGCATCTATTTTTCCTCAATTCTTTATCACAAAAAGTGCTGCTTTAAATATTTTGGTGTATATAAAGATTCTATTCTTATCAATGGCTCTTTGGGGTATTAGCCCAGTAATGGAGACTCTAGTTCAAAGGGTAGGGACTTTTTAGTCACTTTAGTTGCATGATTGATTCTGTATTGCTTCTCAAAATGGTTGTACCATTTCAGATATCCACCAACAATGTATTAGTGTGCCTATAAGTCCACTGACTGTTGCTACTTTTTTATCATCTTCACCAATTTGCAGGGTGTGAGATACAATCTGTGTTGTTTTGATTTGCATTTCTCTTATTATTAGTGATTTAGAGAATTCTTTCATGTAGTGGTGAATACTTTGCAAACATATATATGTCTGTATGTTTATAAATTTTCAATTCATGGAACAAAACAAGCATTTCCATAACACAGTATAATAAAAATGACGCTTGCACACAAAACTGCAAATTTACCCTATACCACTGGCTATTCCCTCCAAATATACAAGAAAGTTACGCTGTAAATTTCTTTTGAGAATTGTTTATATCCTTTGGCAACTTACTTCTTGGGGAATGGAGTTACACACACATGTGTATACAAACATACATACATATATATATATATATATACACACACACACAACTTAGAGGTCATTATATACATATATGTATGCACACACACACACACATATATAATATGTACAGGGTATTATATACATATTATATACATATATGTATATATCTAAATCTTCCATCCCTAAATCTATGAGTCTATGATATGATTCCCTGAAGAATACATGTATAGTTTTCAGAAATTCTTATGTTTTGAGCTGAGTTCTAGAAGGGAAGGTAGCAAGAAAAGTAGGTCAGGGGATATGAAATGGCTCCAGGAGTTAGAAAACAGAATTATCTCTATTTTGATGCACACAGAAACTGCAGCGTGGAGTGATGGCATCACCTCTCCAAGGCTATGTAGTGTGTTGTCTGCAGAGAGATAGCAGGGAGTAAAATTCAGTTTATTTCAACAAACATTTATTGAGCACTTACTATGTACAAGATGCTGTTTACTTAAGTTACCAATCTTATATTTTGTATTTATCCCTATCTCTTGTTTGGTTAAGAATATATCTCCTTCCCTGCCCTACAGAAAAATTGAAGGGGAAGGGGATAGGAGAAGGGGGGAGAGATAGAAGGGAGGGCAGATTAGGAGAAGAGGTACTCAGAATGCATGACATCATGGGGTAGGGTGAGGGATGAGATGGGGAGAAAATTTGGAACTCAAAATCTTGTGAAAATGAACGTTGAAAACTAAAAATAAATAAATTTATTAAAAAAGAAAAAAAATTCAAAAAATAAGAAAAGCTGGGGAAAAAAAAGAATATATCTCTTTCCCATAGCTGCAAGAGTTATATCATCTGCTTCTCTTCTAATTTTTTTTTTTATACTATGAACTTTAATAATAAGGTTGTATATCCATGTAGAAAGTATTGTGGAATACAGTGTATGATCTGCCAGACTACTTTGCAATTTTCTCAGAAGTTTTTTTTATCAAATAAAAAGATCCCCCCTCCAGGCAATTTATGTTTTTCCCTCTATCAAACACTGAGTTATTGAGTTCTATTGTATCTGAATCTCACTTGTCTAGTGTGTTCCATTGATCTACATATCTACCTACCTACCTACCTACCTATCAATCTTTTTTTTTTATCCAATACCGGATGGTTTGGGTAATTGGTGCTTTATACTATATTTTGAAGTGTAAAAGTGCTTTGTCCCTACTTCTTTTCATCATTTCACTTGATATTCTAGATCTTTAGTTTTTCTAAATTTTGCTATTACTTTATCAAGTTTTATTAAGTACCCCTAGGTAATTTGATTTTTATAGCATTAAAAGGTAAATCAGTTTTGGTAGTTTCATCATTATTATGCTGGTATGGCCTATCCATGAGCATTGACTATTCCTCCAGCTATTTAAGTTTTTCTTTATTTCTTTCTTTTCCCCTTCCTTATTTCTTTAAGGAACTTTTTGTAATTGAATCTATACAGGTCTTTTGTGAGTTTTGGTAAGTTTAACACTAGATATTTTATTCATTTTTGATTTATTTGGAATAGGGTTTCCTTTTGTATTATTACTTCTCAAATTTTTTGTTATTTTTATATAGGAATGTCATTGATTTTTGAGAATTTATTGTGAGGGATTGTCTGATGTTGGCTACGTGCCATGTGGGGGTTGTGGCAAGTTGGGGCAGGGACAAGATATTAGGAAGTAACCGGAGCTCACGCTCCCAAGGCAGGGGGCTGTGCCATGTGGAGTTGTGGTGAACTGGGGTAGGAACAGGATACGGGGAAGTAGCCGGAGCACGTGCTCCTGAGGCAGGGGGCTGTGCCATGTGGGAGTGGGATGGCAGAGAACGAGCTCCCTTTGTCTAGTCTTCTCCCTTGGTGCAGCGCTAACCCCAGATGTCTCCTTCCGGTATCCAGGCCTAGCTCCCTTTGTCACGTCCTCTCCCTAGGTGCAGCGCTAACCCCAGACATCTCCTTCCTGTATCCGGGCCTAGCTTCCTTTGTCACGTCCTCTCCCTAGGTGCAGCGCTAACCCCAGACATCCCCTTCCGGTATCTGATCCTACAATCATTCACTGGTAGGCAGGCTGAGGAGGAGGGGCTAGGAAGGTATACAAGGGGCGGTAGGGGTCAGAGCTCGCTCTCTCTTGCTCTTGCTCCTGCTCTTGCTTTCCTGCTTGGCCTTGCTGTGATGGCCTCTGAATAAAGTTCGAGTGCTTGCACCTCCTGATTGGCTCGTCTCTGTGTTTATCTGGGTGGGCTCCGAAGACTGGTAAGTATGACCTTGGCAGCCTGCTCCTGTTAGAAGGAGAGTGCATGGCACAACCAGCACAATTTATTTTATAATCTGTAATTTTTCTGAAGCTACTGGTTGTCTCAGATAGTAATTTTGATGATTTCCTAGGATTTTTCAAGTAAAACATCATGTTATCAGCAAATAGAGAGAGTTTTTAACTCCTCCTTGCCTATTTTTCTGCCTTTAACTGCCTTTTCTTGTTTCATTGCTTTTGCTAGCATTTCCAGAAGTATTTCAAATAAGAGTAGGGAGAGTGGTTATCCTTGCTTTACTCCTACATTTATTGGAAAAGGTTCTAGTATATCCCTATTGCATATATTGCCTGCTTTTGGTTTTAGATAGATGCTTTTTATGACATTATTAAAAAGGTCCCTTTATGACTAACTCTGTTGGGGGCAGAGTTAGCATAAAAAACTGCTGTACTTTGTCAAAGTCTTTTTGTATATCTATTGAGATGATTGTGTTATTTTGGGTGTTTTGGTTTTTAATATGATTTATATTGATTGTTTTTCTAATGTTGAACCATCCACTTGCCTCTCTGGTATAAATATCACTTGGTCATAATAAATGATTTCTTTGATAAATAGCTATAGATATTTGACATGATTATGTTTAAATTTTTTGAGTCAACTTTCAGTATTGACCTACAGTTTTTCTTCTATGTTTCATCTTTCCCTGGTTTAGTTATTAAGACTATATTTGTCTCACGAAAGGATTCTGGTAGTGTACTTTCTTTCTCAATTTTTGAAAATAATTTGTGAAGGATGAGTATTTATTGTTTTATAAAAATTTAATAAATTCTCCTGTGAATCCATCAGGACCAGGAGTATTTTTTTCTTTGGTAGTTCCTTTATTTATTTCCTTTTTTGAGATTTAAGATATCTAATTAGGCTTCTGGTAGTTTGGGTATTCATATTTTTAAAGATATCCTTATTTTTGTGTTCTTAGTTTTGTTAACATGTAATTGTGTAATATGTTCTGATTGTTCTCTTTGTTTCTTCTGATTTTGTTGTGATTTTACCTAGCTCATTTGCTATTTTGTTGATTTTATTTTTTGACCTCTTAAATCAGATGAGTTAAAAGTTTATCAATTTTATTAGTTTCTTCAAAGAACCAGTTTTAAAATTTATTTTACCTATGGTTATTTTTTTGCTTCTAATTTATCAGTTTCTCTTCTAAGTTTAACATCTCTTTTTTATGCTTATTTTAAGTTTGTTTGTTTGTTGACTTTCTAATTTTTAAATGTGTATTCAGTTCATTAATCCTCTTCTTCATTTTGTAAATGTATATTGGTAAGGATATGATTATTCCCCTGAAGACTGTTTTAGTTACATCTCAGAAATTTTGGTATATTTTTTTGTTATCATTTTCTTTTACATAATTGTTGTTTCTTTGATTTGTTCTTTGACCAACTCATTATTTAGGATTTCATTGTTAAAGTCACCATTTGGGTTTGTATCTTTTTTTTAGGGCCCTGAAGTAATGTCAATTTTTATTATATTATGGTCTCTAAAAGATATATGAAATATTTATGTCTTTCCATATTTATTTGCAATATCCCTGTGCCCTATACCATAGTAAATTTTTGCCAGAGTTCCATGTGGAGCCAAGAAATATACATGTTTATCATATCTTTTGCAGTTCCATTTAATCAACTTCAATAAACATTTATTAAGCACCTACCATATGCCAGGCTCTGTCTTAAGTGCCAGGAATACAAAAAGAGGCAAAAGACAGTCCCTTCCTTCAAGGAGCTTCCATCTAATGAGGGAAATAATATGAAAAAAAAATATATTCAAAGAAAGCTATATACAAGATAAATAGTAAATAGTATAAAGAGGAAAAACACTGGAATTAAGAGGGGTGAGGGAAGGTCTCCTGTAGAATGTATAATTTTAGTTGGGACTTAAAGAAAGCCAGAGAGATCAGTAGTTGGAACAGAGGAGAATGTTACAGTCACGGATATGATGTGACACAAATGATGTGTCTTCTTTGTGAAACAGCCAGGAGACTAGTCACTGGATTAATGAGTACATCTGGGGAGTAAGGTATTAGAAGACTGAAAAGGTAGGAGGGGGTTAGGCTGTGAAAGGCTTTGAATGAGTAAACAGAACATTTTGTATTTGTTGCTGAGGCAATAGAAAGCCACTAGAAAATACTGAGTGGTGGTGGTGGTGTATATGATATGATCAGACCTGCATATCAGGAAAATCTTGACTTTAGAGTCTCCAGGAGTTTGTTCAGTTCCACATTTTCCATATTGTTTGCCTTTCTGTTAAACAAAACAGAAAGAAGGAAATTGAAGTATCCTGTCACTATGGTCTTAATATCTCTGAATGATATAACCTCTGTGAAGACTTCTCAGGGTGGTGATGAAAAGACTGTCTCGAAACTAAAGATAAGTTCTAAGAGAACGAACAGGCCATAAGTTTAAATTACCTAAACCTATAGGAATTCGGCCCTAAAAACTCCCTCCTGATTGCCACTGTCACGTCAGCATTGGGTATACTAAATAAGGACATGTATGTTTGGATTGGCTATACCCTGTTTCCTTGTTCTTTGGGAATGGGAAAGATTTTGCGCCTAGAATGTAAGCCCACTTCCCAGCCAATAGGAGTAAGGGGGTGGGAGCTTCTTGTTTGCGTTAAGATATATAACCTTGCTGTGTCTTTTGTGCCTCGCCTCTCTCCTGCCGGTAGTGTACTGGAGGAGTAGACACCCCTTCTCGAGAGATTGTTATAAAGAGTAACTTTGCTTCCACCTTGAGAAGTCTATGAATTTAACTGTGTTAGAGTCGCTGTACCACACATATCTATCTTCTTGTAACTCAGTTAATGTTTCCTTCATGAATCTGGATGCTAAAGCCCTTGGAGCACATAAATTTATTACTGACATTGGTTTACTGTCTATGGTTATTTTCACCATAATATAGTTCTTTGTTTATCCCTTTCTATTTTTGAATGTAGTATATATGTTTGCAACCTCTCAGTTTTATTTTGTGAATTTTTCTGCTTTTTACATGTGTTTCTTATAAGCAACAGATTGAAGAGTTTTATTTTCTTCTCTAATCTGTCACTTTTTCATTTTATTGGACTGTTTAATCCATTCACATTTAAAATTATGAATTAGGTTTATATTTTCCTCTATTTGTCTAGTATTGGGTTTTTTTTCAAACTATTTTTCCCTCTTCTGCTATAAACATTGTACTATGTTTCTTCAATTACTTTAGCTTAATCTTTTTTTCAGGTGACCCTATTCCCACTGGCTCTCTTCCCCTCATCCCAGATCCTTCCTCTCATTTGTTAATCCTTTCCCTTTGGGGTTTTGTTTATTGGTTCCTTTTTCTTTCCTGTTTTTATTTAGTTATGTAATTCTCTACTTTCCCACTCTCAGTTAATATATTCCCTCTCCCTGTGCTCCCATTAAATTAGTCCTGTACATTAGTTTTTAATATTTCATTTTGAACCCCTTTCCAAAAGGGATTTCTTACACTTTCTCTATTATCTGTCCTCTCTTTGTGTCCACTCTAGACCCTCATTCTTTGGTTCATGACCCCTCCAATTATCTAGTCTCTTTATTATCTGACTCTCATGCAAACAATTTCCAAGGCATCCATTTGGGCTCTCCTCCTAGGCAGTTTTTTGCCACTGCCTTTTCTACTGTGCCTCACTCCCAGAACAATGCCTGTTCTTGTAGGTTTCACGAAGGCCACAGCCCCAAGGTAAGACCCTCCCCCTCCCCCAACTGTTCCTTATTATGCAGTCTATCACTGATCTATCTATACCCTTCCCCTCTTTACTTTCATTTCCCTATTTGCCTCAGATCTCCTCCCTGAGTCCATGCCCTCTCACTCCCTCTGTTGTTACTTGCCCCCAGGAGTTCCAGCTCCCCCCATCCAGAGGTAGGAGGAGTGGTCTTTTCAAGCACTGAATCCCTCAGACCTCACTCAGTGCAAAGTCCCCATCTCCCTTTACTGGCCATCTTTCTTCACCAATAAATAGGAGCATTCATTAATGGAACTACTTCCTACCACCAAAGCAAGGCCTCCTTTTCCCATTTTTCTTTTCAATCATTTCCCTCTCCTTACTCACTACACTGTAGCCTTTTCTCTTCCTGAGACCACAGGGGTCACCTTCCCCTAATTTCTAGCTCTTCCTTTGAACCAGGCACATCACATACTCCCCTCCATCCTACTGTTCCATTTCCCCCTCCTTTTCAATCACCCTCTATTTCATAATTTATCCAACCAAAAAAAAACCCTACCTTAATTCACCTGTAGGCAGGACATTGACAGGTTCTATTCATAATGCCCCAGGTCCACCCCTTCATTGTTACTGCCATCAGATTTCTTCCTTCATCCCTGCACCCTTGTGCATGTGTCAAAAGAAGTCTCTTACTAACCCCTCTGCCAACACTCTATTGCTGTTGCTGTCTTTGCATACTGTATTTATTCATACCCCGTTGAGTTGGCTAGTATAGTGTTGCTGTCAGTAGTGTGATGCACAATGGGGGAAAAGTAGGGGGAGGAAGAGCTCGGGGTAGATGTCAGTTCATGTATTTTACCTTCTTTTGGATGTTGGGTATCCTAGACCATGGAGACAAGGGAAGTTGCTTTATTTTTGGTGCACCATTTGTTTTAGAGATGTTTGACAGGTTGTGGAGATCAGAGAAAATGTCTAGTCCTCCATCTTATTAGTCATGTAACCCAAAAGTCCCTCTCCATTGTCTTTTTCTAATTCCTTTTTTTTGGTAAATTTTTTAAATTTTACACTTAAATACAAAATGACAAAAGAAAACAAAAAAACACTGCAACGTACATAGCAGAAGATAAAAGAGGATTTAATATAAAACAATAAATTTCCATTTCAAGAAAACCCATGTAATAAATATTACACAGTTTTTTCAAAGCTGCCCAGCTTTTCTTTGCTTCCTTATTGGTTTTCTTGTGTTCTCTGCTGTGCATTTTTTGTTTTATTTTTTTCCCCTTCCTCCCACCCTCCAAAAAAGGCTACAATTAAGTGTGAATTACACACATACACACACACATACATATGTTGAGGTGTAGATGCTAGGGATGCTGGGACCCTGAAATCACAATGTGTGTCCTGCCCGAATGAATTTGACCCAAGTCTTCCTTCAGCCAAAGACAAAGTTTTATTAGGGATGAACCAGACTCTTAAGGAATCTGAACATTAGTGATGCACATAAGGGTGAGTGGGCATGAGGAAATCTTAGCATTTAAATGGGGGCCAGGATAGATCTTATATACAGCCAAGTAATTTGAGGTGTTTGGAGGAGGGCTTGGGAGGAAGATCTGGGGTGACTAGGGGAGGAGTTTAGGGAGAAGGGGAGTGTCTGGAAGGTTGAATGGGGTCATCCAGGAATAGACAATGGGGGGGCAGGCCCCACCAGTGTAACAAAGAATTGGGAGATAGGGAAGGAAGAGGTTGAATGGGGTCTGGATAAGATCAAAGGGAGATAGGGCCTAGGATAAGGGAGAGTTATCCATCAGAATAAGAATAAGAGATAAGGAAAGGCCAGTTGAATGGATAATAGCCTCAGGTAACTACTTGTGACTTTTTTGATAGTTCAAAAAAAGCTTGAGGGTTTTCTGGCCCACAGACAAATGGGACCCAAATTCTTTTCGGGGTGAGGGGCAAAGGTCTCAGCTTGGGCCCATACCCAATCACAGATATCTATAAACATACACACATCACAAATATCTATCACTATATCTTTATATATATATATATATATATACACACACATATACACTCATACACATACATGTAATGCCATACTATGCTTATTTCCTCCTATCATCTGTCTCTCTGAAGGTGGATAGCATCTTCCTTCATAAGTCTAAGTCTTTCCATGTCTTTCTAAATCATCCAGCTCATCATTTCTTACACCACAGCAATATTCCTTTCTGGAGTCAAACAGCATTTTCCTTCTTAGGACCTTTGAGGTTAATTTGGGTGTTAATAATAATCAGAATGATTTGGTTGCTCAAAGTTATTCTTAAAATAATACTGCTGTTACTGTATACAATGTTCTCTTGGTTCTGCCCATTTCACTCTTCATTATTTTGTGGAAGTCTCTCCATGCTTTTCTAAAATCATTGAACTCATCATTTCTTATAGGAGAATAGTATTCTATCATGAACATATACCACAATTTGTTTAGCCATTCCCCAATTAAAGGGCACCCTTGCAATTTCCAGGTCTTTGCCACCAAAATAGAGCTGTATAAATATTTCAGAACATGTAAGTTCTTTTCCATTTTCCCTAATCATCTTAGGAAACAGACCTAATAGTGGTATTGCTGGGTCAAAGGGTACACAGGCATTTTAATAACTCTTTGAATGTAATTCCAAATCTCTCTCCAAAATGGTTGGGATCAGCTCACAGATCCACCAACAATGAATTAAGATCCCAATTTTTCCATATCCCTGCCAACATTCATATTTTACCCTTCTATCATTTTAGTCAAAATGTAAAATGATATCTCAAGATTGTTTTAATTTGCATTTCTCTAATCAATAATGATTTAGAGCATTTTTATATGACTGAATTATTTTGATTTTGTCATCAGAAAACTGCCTTTTCATATCTGTTGACCATCAATTGGGGAATGACTTGTATTCTTATAGATTTGACAAAGTTCTTTATATATTTGAGATATGAGACCTTTATCTGAGGAACGGTCTATAAAACCTTTATTTTTTGTGGTTTTCTGCTTTCATTCTGATCTTGGCTACAAGATCAGAAACTCTTTTCAATTTAATGTAATCAAAATTATCCATTTTATATCTCACAACATGCTCTAACTCTTGTTCATAAATTGTTCACCTATCCATAAGTCTGATAGATAATATGTTCCTTCTTAAGATTTTTCTGTGGTATCTCCCTTTACACCTAGGTCATGCATCCATTTTGATCTTATCTTGGTAAGTGGTGTAAGATATTGGTCTATGCCCAATTTCTGCCACATTGCTTTCCAACTTTCCCAAATAATGAATTCTTATCCCAAAAGCTTGTCTTTACACTTGTCAAACACTGGGTGACTATATTTGTTTGCTGGTGTAGACTGCATGTCTATTCTGTTCCACTGATCTACCTTTCTATTTCTTAGCCTGTACCAGATAGTTTTGATAATTATTGCCTTATAATATAGTTTAATATCTGATACTGCTAAACCTCCTTCCTTTACATTTTTTCATTAGTTCCTTTGATTTTTTTTTTACCTTTTTTTCTTCCAAGTGATTTTGTTATTATTTTTTCTAGCTCTATAAAATAATTTTTTGGTAATTTAATTGGGATGACATTGAATATATGGATTAATTTTGGTAAAATTGTCATTTTTATTATTTTGGCCCTCCTTACCCATGAGCAATTAATATTTCTCTATTTATTTAAATCTGATTTTATTTTGCACCAGGTTTTTTATGGTTTTCTTCATATAGATCCTGGGTTTGTTTTGGTAAGTCTTTCATACTATCTAGAGTTATTTTAAATGGGGTATCTCTAGCTATCTCCTCTTGCAAGATACTGTTGTTAATATGTAGAAATGCTAATGATTTATATGGGTTTCCTTTATATCCTGCTATTTTGCTGAAATTATTATCTCAATTAACTTTTTAGTTGAGTCTTTAAGATTTTCCAAGTATATCATTTTCTCATCTGGAAAAAGAGATAGTTTTATTACTTCAATCCTTATTCTATTCTTTCTGTTTCTTTTTCTTTTCTTATTGCTATTGCTGGGATTTCCAATACAATATTGAATAATATTGCTGACAGTGGACATCCTTGTTTCACACCTAATATTACTGGGAAGGCTTCTAGCTTTTCACCATTACAAATAATGCTTACTAATGGTTTTAAGTAAATGCTTCTTATCAATTTAAGGAAAAGTCCATTTAGGCCTATACTTTCAATTTTTTTAAAAAATAGAAACGAATGTTGTACTTTATCAAATGTTTTTTCTGCATCTATTTATATTATAATATGATTTTTATTATTTTTATTATCAATATAATCAATTATATTGATAGTTTTCTTTGTGTTAAACCACCCCTGCATTCCTGGTATGAATCCTGTTTGATCATAATGTATAAGGCAATTGGGGTTAAGTGACTTGCTCAGGGTCACACAGCTAGTAAGTGTCAAGTGTTTGGTCTGAGGCCGGATTTGAACTCAGGTCCTCCTGACTTCAGGGCCAGTGCTCTATCCACTGTGCCACCTAGCTGCTCTGTCTTTTTTTTTTTTTTTGTGAGGCAATCAGGATTAAGTGACTTGCCCAGGATCACACAGCTAGGAAATGTCAAGTGTCTGAAGCTGGATTTGAACTTAGGTCCTCCTGACTGCAGGGACAGTGCTCTATTCACTGTGCCACTTAGCTGCCCCTATTGTTATAATCTTTTAGCTAGTATTTTATTTAGGATTTTTGCATTCATATTCATTAATGCAATTGGCCTATAATTTTCTTTCTTTCTTTCTTTCTCTGTTTTTACTTTTCCAGTTTAGGTATCACTATCATATTTGTTTCATAAAAGGAGTTTGGTAGGACCCCTTCTTTGCCTATTGTTCCAAATAATTCATTTAATATTGGAATTAGTTGGTCTTTAAATGTTTGATAAAATTCACTTGTAAATTCATCTGATCTTGGTGCTTTTTTCTTAGAAAGCTCATTTATGGCCTGCTCATTTCTTTTCCTAAAAGAGGTCTATTTAGATAGTCTATTTTCTCTTCTGCTAATCTGAGTAGTTAGTATTTTTGTAAATATTCTTTCATTTCACTTAAGTTGTTAAATTTATTGGCATGTAATTGGGCAAAATAACTCTTTATAATTGCTTTGATTTAATCTTCTTCAATGGTATATTCACCCTTTTCATTTTTCATACTAGTAACTTGGTTTTCTTCTGTTTTTTAATCATATTAACCAATGGCTTATCTATTTTATTGATTTTTTCATACTACAAAATCCTAGTTTTATTTATTATTTCAATGGTTTTCTTACATTCAATTTTATTAATTTTGCCTTTAATTTTTAGGATTCCTAATTGAGTGTTTAATTTGAGATTTTTAATTTTTCCTTTTTCTACCTTTTAAAATTATGTGCCCAGTTCATTGATCTGCTCTTTCTCTTTTTTTTTTATTGATACAAGCACTGGGAGATATAAATTTTCCTCTGATTATTGCTTTTTCTGTATCTCATAGTTTTTGATATATTGTTTCATTATTGTCATTTTCTTTAATGAAATTACTGATTATTTCTATTATTTGTCCTTTGACTCATGTATTACTTAAGATTAGGTTGTTTTTTCTCCAACTAGTTTTGTTTCTATGTTTCTATGGTCCCTTTTTTTATCTTTGAATTTTTATTTCATTGTGTCTGTAAAGGAAGTGTTTAATATTTCTGCTTTTCTGCTTTTAGCTATAAAATTTTTGTGCCCTAATATATAGTTAATCTTTGTAAAGATACCATGTACCACTGAGAAAAAGGTGTATCTCCTTCTATTTCCATTCACTTCTCTCCAGTTATCTATCATATCTAGCTTATCTAAAATTCTATTCACTTCCTTAACTTCTTTCTTATTTATTTTTTAGTTAGATTTGTCTAGTTCTGAGAGGAGAAGATTAAATCCCCCACTATTACAGTACTACTATCTATTTCCACCTAAAATTCATTTAACTTTTCTTTTGAAAATTTAGATGCTTTGTTATTTGGTGCATATAAGTTTATTATTGATATTGCTTCATTATCTATGGTACTTTTTATCACAATGTAGTTTGATGTTTACCTTATATTTCTCCTTAATCTTATATGTCATATTTCGTATTAAGTTTTGGTCTTTTTGTGACAAAATCCTGAATGTCTGTCAGTTCATTGAATGTTCTTTTTTTTCATTCAGGATTATACTTAACTTTGCTGGGTAAGTTATTTTTGACTGCAACCCCAATTCTTTTGCTCTTTGATATATAGTGTTCCAAGACCTGTGGTCTTTTAGTATAGCAGCTTTGAAGTCTTGTGTAATTCTAAATGTGGCTCCACAGTATTTAAATTGTTTTTTTTTCCTTGTTGCTTGTAATATTTTCTCCTTAACCTAGGGGTTTGGGAATTTAGCTATGATATTCCTGTAGGTTTTCATCCTGAAATCTCTTTCAGATGGTGATTGGTGGATTTTTTTCTATTTCTACTTTCTCCTCTTGTTCTAAAACTTCAGGACAATTTTCTTTAATTATTTCTTGTATTATTGTATATAGATTCTTTTTTTTTTAGACAATTGAGGTTAAGTGACTTGCACAGGGTCACACAGCTAGCAAGTGTCAAGTGTTTGGTCTTAGGCTGGATTTGAACTCAGGTCCTCCTGACTTCAGAGCCAGTGCTCTATCTACTGTGCCACCTAGCTACACTGATTCTTTTTTTTTTTTGATCAGCATTTTCAGGTAGTCCAATTATTCTTCTGTTTTCTCTTCTTGATCTCTTCTCCAGATTAGTTGTTTTTCTTATGAGATGTTTCACATTCTCTTCTACTTTTTTCATTCTTTTTATTTTGTTTTCATTATTTCTTGGTATCTTATAACATAATTCACTTCTCCTTGCCAATTCTAGTTTTTTTAAATAAAATTTATTTATTTTTCATTTTTAACATTCATTTTTATAAGATTTTTGAGTTTTAAAGTTTCCCCCTTTTTCCCTTCCCCTCTCCCCAAGATGGCATTTAATTTGATATAGGCTATACATGTACAATCATATTAAACTTATTTCCACATTAGTCATGTTGTGAAAGAAGAATCAGAACAAAAGAGAAAAGCCTTGAGAAAGAAAAAAAAAAGAGAAAATAGTATGCTTTGATCTGCATTCAGACTCCATAGTTCTTTTTCTGGATATGGATAACATTTTCCATTGTAAGCCTTTTGGAATTGTCTTAGATGATTGCATTGCTAAGAAGAGCTAAGTCTATCAGAGTTGGTCATCGCACAATGTTGCTGTTACTGTATACAATGTTCTGGTTCTGCTCACTTCACTCAGCATCAGTTCATGTAAGTCTTTCCAGGTTTTTCTGAAATCTACCTGCTCATCATTTCTTATGGAATGATAGTATTCCATTATATTCATATACCACAGCCATTCCCCAACTGATGGGCATCCTCTCCATTTCCAGTTCTTTGCCACCACAAAAAGAGCTGCTATAAATATTTTTTTACATGTGGGTCCTTTTCCCTTTTTTATAATCTCTTTGGAATACAGCCCTAGAAGCACGATTGCTGGATCAAAAGGTATGCATAGTTTTATAGTCCTTTGAGCATAGTTCCAAATTGCTCTCCTGAATGGTCAGATTAGTTCACAACTCCACCAACAATGCCTTAGTGTTCCAATTTTCCCACATCTTCTAAAACATTTATCATTTTCCTGTTTTGTCATGTTAGTCAATTTGATAGGTGTGATATGGTACCTAAGAGTTGTTATAATTTGCATTTCTCTAATCAATAGTGATTTAAAGCATTTTTTCATATGACTATAAATAGCTTTAATTTCTTCATCTGAAAATTGCCTGTTCATATCCTGTGACCATTTATTAACTGGAAATCCAATTCTAATTTTCAAGGAGTTGTTTTCTTCCTTCAGATTCTGGATCTGGGGGGGGGGGCACAGAGCCAAGATGGCAGAGTGAAAACAGTGACTTGCTTGAGCTCTCCCCCAAACCCCTCCAAATACCTGTAAAAATGGTTCTAAACAAATTTTACAACAGCAGAACCCACAAAAAGACAGAGTGAAACAAATTTCCAGCCCAAGACAACTTGTATAGTTGATTGGAAAGGTTTATTGCACAGGGCTGGCAGAGGAGCACAGTTCAGTGTGGGCACACAGGCAAAGACCAGGCCTGGGATCATGAGAAAACTGTGCAAAAAAAGTCAGACCATAGAATCTTTCTTTGGTGACAAAAAAGATCAAAACATGCAGCCAGAAGAAGACAACAAAATCAAAGCTCCTATATCCAAAGCCTCCAAGGAAAATACGAATCAGTCCCAGGCCGTGGAAGAGCTCAAAAAGGATTTTGAGAGGTAAGAGAAGTAAAGGAAAAATTGGTAAAAGAAATGAGAGTGTGGCAAGAAAATCATGAAAAACAAGTCAACAGCTTGCTAAAGGAGACCCCCAAAATACTGATGAAAATAACACCTTAAAAAAATGGCCTAACTCAAATGGTAGAAGAGATCCAAAAAGCCAATGAGTAGAAGAATGCCTTAAAAAAGCAGAATTGGCCAAACGGGAAAGGAAGTCCAAAAGCTTACTGAAGAAAATACTTCCTTAAAAATTAGAATGGAGCAATTGGAAACTAGTGACTTTATGAGAAATCAAGACACTGTAAAACAAAACCAAAAGAAGGAAAAAATAGAAGACAATGTGAATATCTCATTGGAAAAGCAACTGACCTGGAAAATAGATCCAGGAGAGAGAATTTAAAAATTATTGGACTATCTGAAAGTCATGATAAAAAAAAAGAGCCTAGATATCATCTTTCGAGAAATTATCAAGGAAAACTGCTCTGATATTCTAGAACCAGAGGGTAAAATAGAAATGGAAAGAATCCACTGATTACCTCCTGAAAGAGATCCCCAAAGGAAAACTTCTAGGAATATTGTAGCTGAATTCCAGAATTCCCAGGTCAAGGAGAAAATTTTGCGAGCAGCCAAAAAGGAACAATTCAAGTATTGTGGAAACACAATCAAGATAACACAAGATTTAGCAGCTTCTACATTAAGGGAGCAGAGGGTTAGGAATATGATATTCCAGAGGTCAAGGGAGATAGGATTACAGTCAAGTATCACCTACCCAGCAAAATTGAGTATAATTCTTCATGGGGAAAAATGGATATTCAGTGAAATAGAGGACTTTCAAGCATTATTGATGAAAAGACTGAAGCTGAATATAAACTTCGACTTTCAAATACAAGACTCAAGAGAAGCATGAAGAGGTAAACAAGAAAGAGAAATCATAAGGGACTTATAAGGTTGAACTGTTTACATTTCTACATGGAAAGATGATATTTGTAACTCCTGAGACCTTTGTCAGTATTAGGGTAGTTGGAGGGGAAAATTATGTGTATATATAGATAGATAGATGGATATATAGATAGATATATAGATAGAGGGCACAGGGTGAGTTAAAGATGAAGGGGCAATATCTAGAGAATAAAATTAAGGGGTGAGAAAGGATCATACAGGGAGAAAGAGAAAGGGAGAGGTAAAATGGGGTAAGTTATCTCACATGAAACAGACAAGAAAAGGCTTTTAGAGTGGATGGGAAGTGGGAGAAGGTGAGAGGGAATGAGTGAATCTTATTCTCATTGGATTTAGTTTAAGGAGAGAATACCATACATATTCAATTGGGTATGGAAATCTATCTTACCCTACAGGAAAATGGGGGGAAGGGGATAAGAGAATGGTGGGGGGGATTGATAGAGGGGAGGGCAGATTAGGGGAGGGTGTAATCAGAAGCAAACACTAGAATAAATGGGGGGGCAGGATAGGATGAAGGGAAATATAGTTAGTTTTCCACAACATGACTACTATGAAAGTGTTTTGCATGACCACACATGTATAACCTGTATTGAGTTGCTTGCCTTCTCAATGAGGGTGGGTGGGGAGGGAGGAAGGGAGAGAATTTAGAACCCAAAGCTTTAAGAACAAATGTTAAAAATTGTTTTCATATGCAACTGGGAAATAAGATATACAGGTGATGGGGCATAGAAATCTATCCTGCCCTACAGGAAAAGAGAAAGGGAAGGGGATAAGAGAAGGGTGGAGGGGGGAGATAGAAGGGAGGGCAGATTAGGGGAAGGGATATTCAGAATGCATGC